>NW_020688087.1:1509-6117 GCF_002925995.2 Terrapene triunguis | reverse complement strand
GGGGGTAGGAAGTGGGAGGGGACGGATAGGAGGCGGTGGCCAGGCGGTGGCCTGGCCCTCCATACAGTTTTGCAACCCCAACCTGGTTTTTCTTTTTTCCAGGGGAGGGAGAAGTCAAAACCATGAGATAACACCCAGTTCTTAGGGTGGTGTGAGTCAGGAAACTGGCATAAGTAGGTATAACTTCTCATGTGGTGGGATTGTAGAAGAGGAAAGGTGGGTCTGAAGGTGTAAGATAAAAGGTGTGGGGTGGCTACTTTATCTTATACCTCCTGGTTGTATTTTTTCCTGGTTGTATTTTTTCCTGCTTCAGCCCCACCCTTCTGTACTCTTAGGACCAAATTGTTCCTACAGTGGGACTGGATAAGGAGTAAATGAGGACAGAATTTGGCCTGCCGTGTGTAGCTTAAACTCACTACCATGTAACATGTGGACCATGACTATACCACTGCCTCAGCACCATCCCTGCTGTGCCTTCAGCTCCAAGTCTTGCAAGCTTTCCCTTAAGAGCATGCATTGGCACAAAGATAAAGCAAAAGCTAGCCCATGGTTGCTCAAAACTTGGGCCGGGCTTCCTACAAGACTGGCAGAATTCTGAGCCTGGCCTGAATAAGGATAAGGCGCTAGACAAGACTTGTTGTAGGGACCCTGAAGGACCAGCACATAGCATATCCTCATAGTGGCTCCAAGTTCCTTGGTTTAGTTTGAGAGCATTTGAAAATTTTAGCCTGGCTGAGTTTGTACTGATGTGCTGCTGTAGTTAAAAAGCAGCAAGGGATATTATGTTGTGATTGTTAAAGTAGGAGGATCAAACCTGTTTCTCCTAAAACCCTCTCCTGTACATAAAAAAAATCAAGTGCATGCCACGTATTTCATTTCAGTGAAAGCAGCAATGTTCTTGTTATCGTTCCATCCTAGAGGTTGCTGCATTTCAATAGTGGGTGAAGGGACTTCATATGCAACCCTGGATTTTCAGATCTGCAGGCATCTGTTTGCGGAAACTGTGTGCCCAGATTTGGTACACAATTGTTCATGGCAAATGTTTCCCCATATGGCCAGATCATGGTTTGACTATCACATTTGGTGCTAACTAAGATATAAGCATCCCCAAGTTAAGACAAGCCTGAACAAGTAATTGCTGAAACAATTAACTATTGTTAGTAAACAAGGGAGGCAGAAACTAACTAAACTAACTATTGTGGGTATGTTTATAGTAAGCAAAGTAGGAAGGAATACCCTGAGAGGATGAACTTGCCTTAAATCTGCAAAGCAATTGGTCCTTACATGCAAGAAGTACAGATGTTAGTAGCCAAGATAGTTGTATATAAATTGGGTAGTGTATGACATGAATTGGAATTGTGGTACCACCCTGTACCTAAACCTCCTGCAGCTGGGCTTGGCCAGCATGGGCGAAGAGCTGTTACGTGCCTAATAAAGTAACTGAGCAACAAGCCGGAGCTGAACTGCGTTTTTTGGATTGCCGAGTACTGGATGAAGTGTGCTTTCAGTACCTGAATCCAAATACTGAGAACTTATTCCTGGCTTATTTTATTATCCTGTATTAAACTATTTCCATTCTGTCATACCTTTTTAAAGTCTCCCTATTGCTGAACATCGTTGGTCTGTTGCTATTAGAAAATCAGTAGTAAAAGTAACACAAGCTATGTATTGTTTAAGGCACCACTATTGCACCAGTTGAACTGCAAACTAACTTCATACCACTTTTCCTTTTGTTCCAATGGTTTCCTCCAAACATCATGTTAGGCCTCTGGGTGCCAGAGGCCTGCTGAGGTGGAGGAAAAGGGAAAACCTATTGTGAGCAGGCAGGGGCTGGAGGCAGTGAGACCTGTCTACATAGCGGGGAGAGGGAAATGCCTCACTCCAGCTGCAAGTTGTAGTAGCCTAGCCATGCCCCTTATCCTAGGGCATGGAGTGCTAGCTGTACTGCCAGTGCTCTCCTATATGCATAAGCTAAGGGAGTATGAGCACTGCAGTATGACTGATAGCTGCCTCTTGGGTAAGAATCCAGTCCAGGTAAGCGGGCAGGGGGGTGTCTCTGTGCTTTGCACCCCTCTGACTCACTGGCCTGGGAGAAGCCATGATCTGGGCTCATATTTTCATTTGTTCAAAAAAGAAAAAAAAACTGCTGTTCTTTTCCAAGCCCATGGGAAAGTGACTTCCCATAAATGAAGGGGTAATTTATTTCCTTCTCTGTTCCAGATTGTCCGGCCATCGAATCATGCCACAATCCAGAGCATTGTAAAAGCCGTGGGAATCATTCCAGGCATTCCCGAACCCTGCTGCGTTCCTGACAAGATGAACTCCCTCAGTGTCCTGTTCTTAGACGAGAACAAAAATGTTGTTTTAAAGGTGTACCCCAATATGTCTGTGGAGACCTGTGCCTGCCGATAAGTCTATGCCAATGCTCCTTTAAGGAGACCAGCGCCCCCTGCCCAGCTACACTGAGAAAGTTGTGAATGGGAAATCAATTGGCCTGTGTTTATGAATGAATGCAGGTCTACAACACCATCCACAGAAAGAATGAGGAGACTCTAAAGTAATACACAAGCTCCCCTCAAAAGATCTCCCTTAATGTCACCATGTGTCTTGCAAATTAACAGGGATTCATCAGCCAGAAATCCCCCACTTTAAAAACCAAACAAACAAACAAACCAAACCTGGCTACCTAAGAAATTTGGTATTTAGTGTAATCACTTCTACTTAAACAGTTTGCCATAAACTGAGGACTAAGATACATTTGTATGTGCTATTTTCCTGACTGTTTTATCTCTTCAGCTAACCAAGAAGGTGAAAAATGGACTCTGCAAAGGCAGGCTTACTCTAGAATCATATTTTTTGTACAAAAATTGTAATTTTTTTGTTTGCCTAAACACTCACTTATACCTTTTAATCCACATATTTATACTGAAAAAGAATGCTGTAATAAAAGGCTTAATATGTACATTTTTCTTTGGGATTCAAATGTAGTGTACTGTATAAGCTTTTATATATACAGTATGTTAATATAACCACTTTTGGTTACCTTTCCCTAATATATATTTTACAAAAGACGTATGTAACTCCTTCCCACAGTCACTTGTTTGCTGGTTAATTTCAGATTGTTAAACATATATATTCTCTGAATAACACAAACTATAAAGTAATATGTTTAAATACTAAAAATAACCAAGATTTATATTTTTGTAAGTTATACTTTATATCCTCTAGATCGATTGTTAAATGCTTTTAACAAAAGCTAAATAAATTAAAGGTACAGTAGTATCTAAACTAGTTAAAATGGTTCTCTAAATCTCATGCATGTTTCATATCTCTAAATATAGATTATTGCATTGTGCTAATTGGAAGGAAATCAAAGTTATCTTACTTGGAAAAGCCTAGTTATGCTTGTCATAATAATTTTTATTAGCTTAAACTAGAAGGGACTGTTATGATAATCTCTTCTGGCCTCCTTCATAATGCAGGCCAGAGAACCTGACCCAGTAATTTCTGCATCAAACCCATAACTTCTGTTTGGAGCTAGAGCGGGTCTTTGAAAGATATCTAATCTTGATTTAAAGCCTTCAAGTGATGAAGAATCTATCCTCTTCCTAGGTAAGTTGTTCCAATTGTTATTTCCCCTCCCCCCCCCCCCCCCCCCGATTAAAACTGTGCCTCATTTCTAGTCTGAATTTGTCCAGCTTCAAATCACTGGCTCTTATGCCTTTTTCTCCTAGATATAAGATGTCTACTATCAGAAGTTTCTTCCATGTAGGTACAGTAGAACCTCGGAGTTACGAACACCAGAGTTACGAACTGACCAGTCAACCACACACCTCATTTGGAACTGGAAGTATGCAATCAGGCAGCAGCAAAGAAAAAAAAAAAAAAAAAAATCCAAATACAGCAACTGACTGGGTTAAATTTAAACTAAAAAAAAAAAAAAGAAAGGGAAAGCAGCATTTTTCTTCTGCATAGTAAAGCTTCAAAGCTGTATTGAGTCAATATTCAGTTGTACATTTTTGAAAGAACAACCATAATGTTCAGCGTTACGAACAACCTCCATTCCTGAGGTGTTCGTAACTCTGAGGTTCTATTGTACTTGTATACCATGATCAGGTCACCTCTTACCATTCTCTTGGCTAAACTAAATAAAGTTTCTTTAGTTTCTCACTAAGTAGTTTTGAGGTCTGGAAAAATCTCTTTCATGGCTCTTTTCTGAACTCCCAAGTTTAATATCATTCTTTGGCGAATGAACACCAGAACAGGACACTGTATCCAGTAGCGGTCTCACTAATGCCTTGTACAGAAGTAATACCTCCTCCCTACCCCTACTTGATATTCCCCAGCTCCTACATCCAAGGACTACACTCACTCTCTTAGGGTATGTCTACATTACGAAATTAGGTCGATTTAATAGAAGTCAGTTTTTTAGAAATTGATTTGATACAGTCGATTGTGTGTCCCCACTAAGCGCATAAAGTCGGCGGTGTGCGTCCACAGTTCCGAGGCTAGTGTCGACTTTCCGAGTGTTGCACTGTGATAGCTATCCCACAGTTCCCGTAGTCTCCGCCCCCCCCCATTGGAATTCTGGGTTGAGCTCCCAATGCC
>NW_020688087.1:515-1409 GCF_002925995.2 Terrapene triunguis | reverse complement strand
GCTGGCAGATGCGGTACTGCAGTGCTATACAGCAGCATCCCCTTGCCCTGCCTTGCCTTGCCTTGCCTTGTGGATGGCAGACGGTGCAATACGACTGCTAGTGGGTGCTCCTGGCCAACCTCGGTTAGGTTGGTCGGGGGCACCTGGGCAGACATAGGTGCTCCTGGCCGGCCTCGGTGAGGTCAGTCGGGGGCGCCTGGACAAAAATGAGAATGACTCCAGGTCATTCTCTTCTTTAAGTTTCGTCTAATGAAGATACAGTCCTGCCTGGAATATCATGCCAGCTGGAGGCTTCTGCCTCAGGCTGCTTTCCCAGTCGGCAGTACCACACGGTCGCACCTACCCCAGCTTACCCCTGGCTCCCATGGCTCATGAAGCCTGGACAGTAGTAAGGAGCAGTTCAACTATAGGCTGAGCAAGTGCATAATGGTGGTAGAATGTGCCTTTGGACGTTTAAAAGCTTGTTGGTGCAGTTTACTGACTCGGTTAGACCTCAGCGAAACCAATATTCCCATCGTTATTACTGCTTGCTGTATGCTCCACAATATCTGTGAGAGTAAGGGGGAGATGTTTATGGCGGGGTGGGAGGTTGAGACAAATCGCCTGGCCACTGATTATGCCCAGCCAGACACCAGGGCGTTTAGAAGAGCACACCAGGAAGCGCTGTGCATCAGAGAAGCTTTGAAAACCAGTTTCATGACTGGCCAGGCTACGGTGTGAAAGTTCTGTTTGTTTCTCCTTGATGAAAACCCACCCCCTTGGTTCACTCTATTTCCCTGTAAGCCAACCTCCCTCCCCTCCTCCCCTTTGATCTCCGCTTGCAGAGGCAATAAAGTCATTGCTGTTTCAAATTCATGCATTCTTTATTAATTTGTCACACAAATGGGGGGATAA
>NW_020688087.1:0-415 GCF_002925995.2 Terrapene triunguis | reverse complement strand
GGCATGTCTGGGGCTCTGACCCGGAGCGGCCGTTTGCCTCTCTGGTTCTTTGGTAGGCTTCACGTGGCACTGCTGCGGGTCCCTGTTATAACCTCTGCCCTTGGAGATTTTTTCAAATATTCCAGCATTTCGTATTTTGGAACGGAGTGTGGATAGCACGGATTCATCTCCCCAAACAGCGATCAGTTGCAGTACCTCCCGTTCAGTCCATGCTGGAACTCTTTTGCGATTCTGAGACTCCATGGTCACCTGTGCTGATGAGCTCTGCATGATCCACCTGTTCTGATCAGCTCGCTACGCTGGCCAACAGGAAATGAAATTCAAAAGTTTGTGGGGCTTTTCCTGTCTACCTGGCCAGAGCATCTGAATTGAGAGTGTTGTCCAGAGCGGTCACAATGGAGCACTCTGGGATAGC
>NW_020688086.1:923-4594 GCF_002925995.2 Terrapene triunguis | reverse complement strand
GCATCTGTGGTTACTAGGAACGGTTTGTCAAAGTCTGGGGCCCTTAGCACAGGGTCAGACATGAGTGTTGCCTTAAGCTGGTTAAAGGCCTTTTGACACTTATCAGTCCACTGAACTACATTTGGCTGTTTCTTTCTGGTTAGGTCTGTCAGCGGGGCGGCGATTTGGCTGTAGTGTGGTACAAATCGCCTATAATATCCGGCCAAGCCTAAGAAGGATTGGACCTGTTTCTTTGACTTTGGAACCGGCCACTTTTGGATAGCATCCACTTTGGCCTGTAGGGGATTTATAGTTCCTTGACCCACCTGGTGCCCCAGGTACGTCACTCTGTTTTGGCCTATTTGACACTTTTTAGCCTTAACAGTTAGTCCTGCCTGTCGGATGCGCTCGAAGACTTTTCCCAGGTGCTCCAGGTGTTCTGTCCATGAATCAGAAAAAATGGCCACATCATCGAGGTAGGCAACTGCAGATTCTCCCAATCCCGCTAAGAGACCATCTACAAGTCTTTGGAAGGTGGCGGGTGCATTTCGCAACCCGAAAGGGAGTACATTGAATTCATACACCCCTGCCTGGGTGACGAAGCCTGACCTTTCCTTAGCGGGTTCATCTAGTGGTACTTGCCAGTACCCTTTGGTTAAGTCTAAAGTAGAGATGAATTGGGCATGTCCCAATTTTTCCAATAGCTCATCTGTGCGTGGCATTGAATAGTTGTCAGGACGAGTTACAGCATTTAGCTTACGGTAGTCCAAGCAAAAGCGTATTTCCCCATCTGGTTTGGGAACTAGAACCACTGGAGATGCCCATGCACTGGTAGAGGGGCGGATTATACCCATCTGTAGCATGTCCTGGATCTCCCTTTGTATAGCCGCTTGGGCATGAGGTGACTCCCGGTAGGGTGGGGTTCTAATTGGGTGAGCATTACCTGTGTCAATGGAGTGGTATGCCCGTTCGGTCCGTCCTGGAGTGGCTGAGAAAATTGGTGCAAAGCTTGTGCACAGCTCCTTGATCTGCTGTCGCTGCAGACGTCCCAGGGTCGTGGAGAGGTGCACCTCTTCCACGCCACCATTCCTTTTTCCTTCGTAGTAGACACCTGCCGGCCACTCCGCGTCATCTGTTTCCTGGGCTGTAAACTGGCAAACGTTTAATTCTCTGGAATAAAAGGGCTTAAGAGAATTAACATGGTATACCTTAGGCTTTATGTTGGAGGTGGGGGAGGCTATGAGATAGTTAACAGCTCCTAGGCGCTCCTGGACCGTGAATGGTCCTTCCCACGACGCTTCCATTTTATGGGCCTGGAGCGCCTTTAAGACCATGACTTGGTCTCCTACTTTGAAGGACCGTTCTCTGGAATGTTTATCATACCAGGCCTTTTGCTCTTCCTGAGCATCCTTTAGGTTTTCTTTAGCAAGGGCTAAAGAGTGTCGGAGGGTGTTTTGTAGGTTGCTTACAAAGTCTAGAATGTTAGTTCCTGGAGAAGGCGTAAACCCCTCCCATTGCTGCTTCACCAACTGTAATGGCCCCTTAACCTCGCGGCCATACACAAGTTCAAATGGTGAAAACCCTAAACTGGGATGTGGTACAGCCCTGTAGGCAAAAAGCAACTGCTGCAACACTAGGTCCCAATCATTGGAGTGTTCATTTACGAATTTACGTATCATGGCCCCCAAAGTTCCATTAAACCTCTCCACCAGACCATTGGTTTGATGGTGATGAGGGGTGGCAACCAAGTGATTCACCCCATGAGCTTCCCACAGGTTTTTCATGTTCCCTGCCAGGAAATTAGTTCCCGAATCTGTAAGGATGTCGGCGGGCCAACCTACCCTGGCAAAAATGTCTGCTAATGCCTGGCACACACTTTTAGTCTTGGTGTTGCTTAAGGGTACAGCTTCCGGCCATCGGGTAGCAAAATCCATGAAAGTCAGTACGTACTGCTTTCCTCTGGGTGTCTTCTTTGGGAAAGGACCCAGAATATCCACAGCTACTCGCTGAAATGGGACCTCAATTATGGGTAGTGGCTGGAGAGGGGCTTTAACCTGGTCTTGGGGCTTTCCCACTCGTTGGCACACCTCACAAGACCGGACATAATTAGCAACGTCCTTGCCCATTCCCTCCCAGTGGAAGGACTTCCCCAACCGGTCTTTGGTTCTGTTCACCCCAGAATGGCCACTGGGATGATCATGGGCTAAGCTCAAGAGCTTTACCCGATACTTAGTGGGAACTACCAACTGTCTTTGAGGATGCCAGTCTTCCTGGTGCCCACCAGAAAGAGGCTCCTTGTATAAAAGTCCTTGTTCTACAACAAACCGGGATCGGTTAGAAGAGCAGAGAGGCGGTGGGGTGCTCCGCGCCGCCGCCCAAGCTTTCTGAAGGCTGTCATCTGCTTCCTGCTCGGCCTGGAACTGTTCCCTTGATGCTGGAGACATCAGTTCCTCCTTGGACTGTGGACTGGGGCTTGGTCCCTCTGGAAGCGATGTAGGGGCTGGGATTTTTTCCATTGACTGTGAACCGCTATCCGCTGGTGCACTATGTGGTATCTCAGGCTCTGGCTGAGCCTCTTGGGTAAGGTTATCTGCTGCTCCCGCCAGTTCAGGCTCGCTGGTGTCCTCTGGCATTGGAGTTGTAGACGGGGTTGCAAGCGCTGGACTCAGTGCCGGCAATGGTTCTGGTGCTGGTTGCGTTGCCAGTTCCGGTTCTGGGACTGGCTTTGGCTGGGTCTCTGGGATTGGATCCACTACGGCTGTTGCAGTCGTTGGCAGGGGATCCGGTTCCACCACCTGTGTTTGGGTCTCCGGTAACACCGACGGGGCTCTGGTGGACGGCTCAGGAACAGGGATGGGGGTGAAAGCTTGCTTAGCCTGGCTGCGGGTGACTATTCCCACCCTCTTGGCTAGCTTCACATGGTTGGCCAAGTCTTCCCCCAGCAGCATGGGGATGGGATAATTGTCATAGACTGCAAAAGTCCACATTCCTGCCCAGCCCTTGTACTGGACATGCAACTGGGCTGTAGGCAAGGTTACAGACTGTGACACGAAGGGTTGAATTGTCACTGTAGCCTCCGGGTTGATGAGTTTGGGGTCCACTAGGGATTGGTGGATAGTTGACACTTGTGCCCCAGTATCCCTCCAAGCGATAACCTTCTTTCCGCCCACTCTCAAGGTTTCCCTTCGCTCCGAGGGTATGAGAGAGGCATCTGGGTCTGGGGATCCTTGGTGTGATTGGGGTGTAATGAACTGTAATCGGTTGGGGTTCTTGGGGCAGTGAGCCTTTATATGCCCCAGTTCATTACATTTAAAACATCGCCCTGCTAAGGTATCACCGGGGCGATGTTGGTTGGTGGAGACTGGTGGGGTGGGGTGAGAAGGCGTCTGGGGTTTCCCTTGGGATGTGGGTGGGGCCTTGGGTTGTCCCCGGTGATAAGGTTTTGTTTCGGCTTGCCCCTTCTGATATTCGCTCCAACTGCTACTAGCTTTTTTCTTTTCTGTCACCTCCACCCATTTGGCTCCAATCTCCCCCGCCTCGGTTACAGTTTTGGGCTTCCCATCTAGGATGTACCTTTCTATTTCCTCAGGAACACCCTCTAAAAACTGCTCCATTTGCAATAGGAAGGGCAACTCTTCCGTAGATTTAACATTTGCTCCTGATATCCAGGCATCCCAATTTTTCCCAATGTG
>NW_020688086.1:0-823 GCF_002925995.2 Terrapene triunguis | reverse complement strand
TCTGGCCTTGTTTTTAAAAAGTTCATAACTGTTCATGTGTTCCTTAGGCATTTCAGCCGCCACCTCTGCTAAGGGTCCACTGAGCTGCGGTCTCAGCTCTACCATGTACTGGCGTGGAGGGATGCTGTATCCAAGGCAGGCCCTTTCAAAATTTTCTAAGAAGGCCTCAGTATCATCGCCTGCCTTGTAGGTAGGGAATTTCCTGGGATGGGAAGTGGTACCTGGAGAGGAGTTGTTAGGATGGTCTGATGCACCCTGCCTAGTCCTTGCTGCTTCCAGTTCCATCTCTCTTTTATGGGCCTCCTGTTTGGCTTTCTCTTCTCTTTCATGGGCCTCCTGTTTGGCTTTCTCTTCTCTTTCATGGGCCTCCTGTTTGGCTTTTTCTTCTCTTTTATGGGCCTCCTCTTCAGCTTCTTTCTTGAGTTTTTTAATTTCAAGCAGTCTCTGATGTTTTCTCTCATTTTCTTCTGCTTCTAGTCTGGCCAGTTCTATTTTGTTAGCTACTTCTTTGGTAGTCATTTTCCTGTTTTCTTGTGCTGGGTCACACCCTCTGCAGTTGACTGAAACTGGGATGTACTTAGCTCTGGCTGCTGCTGAGTTAACAGAGACTTTCTAACAAGCTACTCCCGAGGATGTAAAAAGAAAAAAAAACAATTCAGCCTGTAAATTACCTTTACCAGTTCAAAGTTTGCTCACCTTGAACCCTTCTCTTAACAAAGGACCTCGTTAAAAAAAACTTAACACCTCTGCCTTCAGGCAAGGAGAGATAAGATATGCATCTACCTTCAGCTCTGCTCTCCAAGCAGCTAGAAGGAAAAAAAAA
>NW_020688085.1:774-1536 GCF_002925995.2 Terrapene triunguis | reverse complement strand
GGGCATCTCTGGCTGTGTGCACCAGCGGGGGACGGGGGGTCTGTCACCCACTAGGCGTAAGTTGTGGCATCGACTGATCTAGTGACATTTTGTATCTTCATTTTTATTTAAAAACACAGCTCGATCCCCTCGGCCCGGCGCCTTTGAAATCCCTGGGCCCCTGGGCATGGACCCCTTGGCCCCACGTCCCTGCTGGGGGCCGGGGGTGATGCCACAAGACATGAATAAGAGCCAGACCCCCCGGCCAGACCCAGGGACTCCACCTCGCCAGGGCTCAGGAGGCGCCGGGCGGAGCGAGCCGGGGCCCAGCCCAGCAGCAGGAGTGAATTGCGGGCGCTGCCTTGCCAGCCCCCCGGGCCTCGGCTGCTGCCGCTGGGGCCCCCCGAGCCCTGGCTGCGGGCGGGGGAGGGACATTCCAGCTGCCCCACCCCCCCCGAGAGACTCTCCCCGGGCAGAGACCCCGGCCCGGCCCCCCTGATTGGGACCCCGAGCCCCCCCGGCAGTGCCCCACGTGGGGAGAAGGGGAGACCTGCCCCCCGCAGGGAGCTGCTCCCGGTGCAGCTTGTGCAGGGCGGGGGGCCCAGGCTGCTCCCAGCGGGGCGAGCTGCGAGTCCCGGCCTCGGGCAGAGGGAAGCGGCTGCAGCGCCCAGGGTTTGCAGGGGGTGGGGGCGGGGCATCGACATGTGGGGAGCCGGGGGGGAGGGGGAAGGGTTGTGGGAGGGGGCAGGAATTGGGGAACAGGAATGTGGGAGGGGGGTGAGC
>NW_020688085.1:0-674 GCF_002925995.2 Terrapene triunguis | reverse complement strand
GGGGGGGGTAGGGGGGGGGTGACCAGGGATCTGGGAGAGGGCAGGAATTGGGGAACAGGGATGCAGGGGGCGGGAGGGGGCCGGGGGATGTGGGGCGCTGGAGGGAGGCTGGGGGAACACACAGGTATCGGGGCAGGGGGAGAATTCTGGGGCTCAGGGGAGCAGAGCTGGACTAGAGGGAAACTCTGAGTGTCCGATAAAGGGAAGAAAAGGGGGGCTGTGGGGGAGGGGCTGTGGGGGGGCTGGAGGGAGACTATGGAGCAAGCAGAGACTGGCTGGGGAGGGCAGAGCCAGAGGGCAGGAGGAGGGAGGGGGATGGACAGAGATACAATGGCAGCTCCCACATCCCATGGGGTAGGAGATTGGGAGGGGCTGCCCCGCCCAGCAGCCACTGGGAATCTTTTTCCCTAGACATGGTCAAACCAGGGATATCAAAGGTGAACCAGGAAGTACTGGGTTTACTGGTTTGCTTACCGGTTAACCGGACCTTGCCAGTTAACCCCGCCGACCGGCCAGCCCCCCTGGGCCAGAGGAGTCCCGGCCGCAGTGGGCTGGGGGGTGTGGGGCAGCCCCACGCCGGTGGGCAGGCAGGATCCCGGACAGAGCCACGCTGGAGTGGCTCCAGCCCTGTCTGCGGCAGCCATGGCGGCCTGGAGCAGACCCTGCCGTACCTG
>NW_020688084.1:0-5416 GCF_002925995.2 Terrapene triunguis | reverse complement strand
CTTAGTTGCTCAAATCCCGATGAGTTTTCAATGGAATGTGAAGGAGTCCGGTGGCACCTTAAAGACTAACAGATTTATTTGGGTATAAGCTTTTGTGGGTAAAAGGCCTGCTTCTTCAGATGCATGGAGTGAAAGTTACAGATGCAGGCATTATATACTGACACATGGAGAGAAGGGAGTTACCTCACGAATGGAGAACCAGTGTTGATAGGGCCAATACAATCAGGGTGGATGTGGTCCATTCCCAATAATTGATGAGGAGGTGTCAATTCCAGGAGAGGCAAAGCTGCTTTTGTAGTGAGCCAGCCACTCCCAGTCCCTATTCAAGCCCAAATTAATGGTGTTAAATTTGCAAATGAATTTTAGTTCTGCAGTTTCTCTTTGAAGTCTGTTTTTGAAGTTTTTTTGTTCAAGTATGGCTACTTTTAAATCTGTTATAGAATGTCCAGGAAGATTGAAGTGTTCTCCTACTGGCTTTTGTATATTACCATTCATGATGTCTGATTTGTGTCCATTAGAATGTAGGAATCTAATCATATTTTGGACCGTTTGAAAATCCCAGGAAGAGCTAATTGCAATTTTTCCATTCTCTAGTTTGAAATATCCACTTAAAATAAACTTTTTTATTTCAAAATATCATTTCCAAATTTTAAAAAACAGTTTTTGTTTTTTTTTCCATTTCAAAATGCTAATTCCAAATTTTTAAATAATTGAAATATTTTGAATGGGAATTTTGACTTAAAATGTAATTTTAATGTTATTTTAAGACAAACCGACAATTCGTAATGATTATTTTCATTGTTGTTTTATAGCCGTGTTGATCCCAGGATATGAAAGAGACAAGGTGAATGAGGTAATATCTTTTATTGGATCATCTTCTATTGGTGGAAGAGACAAGTTTCCAGGCTATCTGAAGAAGAACTGTGTGGCTCGAAAGCTCGTCTCTTCCACCAACAGAAGGTGGTCTAATTCATAATGATATTTTTCATTTTCAGCTGACATTTCTAAATGAAAGAATTTTCATTGGAATGTCAACGCATTTTATTTTGGTAAAAAAAAGAAAACAAATTAGTATTTTTGGTTTTGACATTTTCCAATCAAATTTTTAAGAACTTTTCATTCAGTGAAAATTTTTGATGTTTCTATTTTCACCCCATCTAAGATGAAAACAAACATCAAAATACCAGAATTTCTCACAGAAGTTTCTGTTTTAAAACGAGCTGTAAACCCCAGGCTTTTCACTATGACATTACAAGGAGCGGGCTGCGACCTCTCCACACCTCAGGAGAAAGGACTGAGGAGGGGAAAGGGGCCTGTGGGGAGAACCTAGCTGAGGCCTGCAGCTCGCCTTATTTACACCCCAGCTCCAGCTCCTTCTCACCCCCCACAGGGGAGGTAGGTGCTTGTCTACAGATCTCCCCAGTCTATCCATTGAGCAATGAGTCCCTTTTGACTAGGGCTGGGCAGAAAATGTGTTGTTTTTTCTTTAGAAAATTTTGACTTTATGACAAACAACCCCTCCCCACAACTTTCAACTGAAAATGTAAATTTCTATTCGGAAATACCACTGCCGTGTCTCATGGGAGTTGCACTTCGTGTGCCTCAAACCCCCGTTCTCTATGGGACAGGTTCCCTGATTGGACAACATCTGCACCAAGGGATTCCTTCTTTCTAAGTCATTGTGGTACATCATGGGAGTCCCACACGTGCAATGCATCATGAGGGGATGTAGTCTGGCTAGAGATTCCAGCCCATAAAGGAGAATATGACCACAAGGCAAGCAAACTACATCTCCCATGAGACACTGAGGTGGCATTTCCAAGTAGACAGATTCACTTTTCACCTGAAAGTTTCAAATTTTCAGACAAAAAATATTGCGGGTTGGGGTGTTGGTTTTCCGGAAATAGCGGGCATTTTTTACAAAAAGATCCGTGTGGTTAAAAACTGAATTTTCCATCAAAAAACAGATTTGACAAAAAATTTCAACCAGTTTTACTTGTGACAGCAGCACAGAGAGACCAGAAGGTTTGGTGCTCCATTTTCTGCCCTTAGCCAGAATAACCATGGGAAGGCATTAGTCCTCTCCAACATCCATGCAGCCAGAGGAGATTGGGGATTTTGCAAACAAAACTCACTAGTTTCTTCTCTTGCTGATGATCAGACAGGAGCCATGGATGTTGGAGAATGGATTCTCCTGTCACCCAGAAAAGGGGTTCCTGCAGGCAGGACTGGCACACATTGGCAAGGAGCAGGAGGATGTGGAGGAAGTGTATCTAGCCACAATCTCTTCTTCTACATGTTCTTTTGAAAAATAGTTTTAAGGTTTTCAAAGGAGCCTAAGGGATTTAGGCACCCAACTCCCACAGTGTTTCAGTGGGAGTTGTGCATTCCTGATTCCTTTGAAAATTACAACTCTCTCTGCCTCTTGGGCTGCTTATCTGGCTGTTTGACGAAGAAGGAAAACAGAACAGGCAGGGGAGGGGGCACGGAAGAAAGCCCTTTGTCCTCAAAAGCAGGTCATTCAGTGTTATCAGTGTATAGTCTGCAGCCAATAAAATGTCTTGTTTCAGCCCTGAGTGTACAACATGCTGCATACAATTTCCTCCATAAGCCCACAGAGCCAAATCCATTCCTGGTGTAACTCCCTGGAATCCAGTGGACTCTCACCAGGTGAATTTGGCCCAATCTCAAGTGTTTTTCTACTGAATCCTCTGCAATGCCGACTGAGGATAATCACAGCTCTGTGCTCCCAGTGGGCACTGTGCCCGGGGAATTCCCCACATGACCTGCGTGCTCTACTTCCTATTGACACCTGAATCCCTGGGCTGACGTTACAGCCTTTACACACTCTGCAGAATTAAAACACAGGGACATGAATGGGAAGAGATTGTGCCTGATAAAGTGTCCTGAGGAACAATGACACGTCCTGATATAAACCTCCACTGGGTAATGGAGGAGATGAGGAGTTAAATGTGGAAAAGTGTCTAAAGTTTAGGTATTTAGACACCTAAATATTCAGCTAAGTTCCTACTGGGGTCCTCAGATGTGCCTAACTCCCATTGATTTCATGATTTCCACTCAACTGAGCTATCACTAATTATCTCCAACTGGGCAGTCTTTTGAAGGACCAGTCAGACAGCTCGGACCTGTGATGCCCATCTGGACAGTGCAAAGGCGAGTTCAGTCTCCAGAACACATTCATGACCTGCATCTCCACAGAGATTGTGCCAACCAGCAATGGGGACATTGTCTGCCCATCCAGCTAGTGGTGGGTTTTGTAGTGACAGGGCAGATCCATGACCTCAGATCCAAAAATTCTTCTCTTGAATGTTGAGGAATTTGGGATCCCAGCGTGGATTAGAGTCTTGGTTTGGGCCCATCTCTACTTTTCTGTCATGTGGATGCATTCCTGCTCAGGAGAATGTTTTGTCTCTCAGCCCAAGTAAGCCTAGATGCTATACCACAGCTATACCCCAATCTTCTTCCCACTGGTGTCCATAGGCTCTCCATGAGTTCTGGGTACAGCTGGTTGGGAATTCTCCACTGGAACAATTTTCTAATGTAAAATTCCCTTCACAAAATCAAAATTTTCCATGAGAATATTGAGGTGTTCACTGATCCCTCTTAACTTAATTGGCCTCTCAGAGTTGGTAAGACAACTCCCACCTATTCATGCTCTCTGTATGTGTGTATATATATCTCCTCAATATGTTTCCCTCTATATGCATCCGAAGAAGTGGGCTGTAGCCCACGAAAGCTTATGCTCTAATAAATTTGTTAGTCTCTAAGGTGCCACAAGTACTCCTGTTCTTTTTACTGATCCCTCTGTGCTGAAGGATCCTGCAAGAGCTCTGCTTCATTCTGTTTCCAGTTCCAGCTGTCTTAGCATAACAACAAGAGCTTCTCAATCTGCCCCTTCTCCCCAGATTCTCCATCTTGGAAGCTCAGCCCTTAAAGGCACAGTCCCCAATACCCTCAAAAATTTCAAAATTGGAAAATACAATTGATTTTCCATCAGGAAAATTGCAATGACGGCTCCCTGCCAGCCTGCCTGGAAGGCGCTTGCCGATGTTCACGTTTACCCTGTAGCCAGAAAGTGAAATTACCAAGAGCCTTCCAGTTGGGCTGTTGGAGAACTCAGAAATGGCAAAACATTTCATTCTGATCAAAACTAATGCTAGTCAGAACCCAGAATTCCTCTTCCATGGTAATTTCCAAAGTTTCCTCATTATTATTATTATTACTCTGAATCAGAACAAAAAATAAATAAACATTTCAGAACATCTTCCAGAACAAAATTCTGAAATTTCATAGAGAAAAAATAGAAAAGACAGCGAGCCAGCCTGCCTTGGTTCCTGTAATAGTTTTAATGGAATCAACTCGTTCCTATGGAACTGTTCTGTTAGAAAATTTTCAATCAGTTCTAGTTCCAATGTTTCAAAATGAAATATTTCATTTCAAAATGTCAATTCAAAATGAAAATTGTTCAGTTTCAAGTGACATTTTGACTGGGTTCTAGTGCCAGCAATACACTTGTTAATTGTGGGACCTTGAACAAGCCACATCCCCTTCCCGTGCCTCAGTTTCCCCATCTTGAAATGGAGACAATGACACCAGCTGAAATTTGTTGGGAAATGGAATTTCCATTCCATGCAAACTCCAGAAATGTCCTTTCATCCCTAGTGAGAACCAAACATTAACATTTACTGATTTTTTTATAAAATATTTCATTTCAGAATCATCAGAATTACCTTATTGAAATAAAATGTTTTTATAAGATTCAAATGTCTCTTGTTGCCTTTATCATTATATTACATTACGTTATACATTATAGTATAATATATGCAACATACATAAATTATAATATAACATAAAATTCAAATGATAAATTTAAAATGAAACATTTTGACCAATTTGAAACAAATTGTTTTGCTAATTTCCCTTAAAAAAATCAATATGTTCCCAAGAAAAGTGTTTATTTCATTGAACATGCAGTTTCCAACTGAACACAGTTCCACTGAAAAGTTTTCAAAAAGCTGTAATATTAACCTGCTTTGAAAAGTGCTTTCAGATCTATGTGTGTATGTATATAAAATCTATGACGCTTTCATTTAGAATTTTGCACCTTAGGGCTGCATTTGCTTTTTACAGTTATCTGCCAATCATAGAAGGAGGTCACTAGAGTAAGGGCCTAAGTGAATTCTGTGGGATTTAGGGTGAAAAGTTTCAAAAGTGTGTAAGTGACGTAGGAGCCTAGGTCCTATTGAAAGTTGGTGGGACTCTTAAATCATTTAGGGCCAGTTTTTTAAATCTATTTAGGTGCCCAGGGCCAAATTTTTAAAGATATTTAGGCACCTCGTGGGATTTTGAAAAACATCTTAATCAAATGGTCAAAATGAAGCATTTTGTTTCCTCC
>NW_020688083.1:0-2858 GCF_002925995.2 Terrapene triunguis | reverse complement strand
TACCAGACCCCTCCCCCAGCTCCCCCGCGTAGAGCAGCTTTGGGCCTCACTTGAGGAGACATGCAGGGAGCCTGCGCTTTGCTGACAGGCTCACATTCCAGTGGCAGCTCCAACCGTATTTGTGGTTGGAGCCAGAGACGTCAGGGAGATGGATAATCATAGGGGCTCTCTACAGATGCAGCTTCCCAACCAGCTCCTAGGGTGCAGAGCCCCCAGCAGCTGTGCCCCATGCTTCCTCCCAACGGGCTGTACACAGCCATGGGTCAGCATGCAGCTGGGGAGAGATGAGCATCCCAAGGGTCCCTATGCAAATGGGGGGGGGGGGGAGAGCAGAGCACAGGAGTCCTTGATAGTGGCTTGAAAGGGCTAAAGCATTCTGCTGAAGAGAAACGTATAATTGGACAGGTGAGGCTGCTGAGCAGTCCCATGTCTGTCAGCGCCCTGCCCTGGCTAGGGAAAGCGCAGGAAACCCAGGACACAGCAAGGCATAGGGGAGTGGGGTTCACGGGGCCTGAGAGCACATGTGCGTGTGGCTGAAGCAGCATCTGCTGCCCACCGCTGGCAGGAACTAGCTAGCACAGTCACAAGAGGGGCAGACCAGGACTGGGGTGTACTAGAGCCCCCCACTCAGAACAGCATGGGGGAGCTCAGGAAGCACATGACAAATGGGGATCCCCACTCCCTTCCAACACCAGGGCACCTAGGAGCTGCGCTAGGCTCATGCTGTCCAGCGAACTAAAGAACATAAGAACGGCCATATTGGGTCAGACCAAAGACCCATCCAGCCCAGTATCCTGTCTTCCGACAGTGGCCAATGCCAGGTGCCCCAGAGGGAGTGAACCTAACAGGTAATGATCAAGTGATCTCTCTCCTGCCATCCATCTCCACCTTCTGACAAACAGAGGCTAGGGACACCATTCCTTACCCATCCTGGCTAATGATAAATTCATGGAGGTTAAGTCCATGAGTGGCTTAGTTCTCTTTTAAATGCTGTTATAGTCCTAGTCTTCACAACCTCCTCAGGCAAGGAGTTCCACAGGTTGACTGTGCACTGTGTGAAGAAGAACTTCCATTTGTTTTAAACCTGCTGCCCATTAATTTCATTTGGCAGCCCCTAGTTCTTATATTATGGGAACAAGTAAATAACTTTTCCTTATTCACTTTCTACACACCACTAATGATTTGATAAACCTCTATCATATTCCCCCCTTAGTCTCCTCTTTTCCAAGCTGAAAAGTCCTGGCCTCTTTAATCTCTCCTCATATGGGACCCGTTCCAAACCCCTAATCATTTTAGTTGCCCTTCTCTGAAACTTTTCTAATGCCAGTATATCATTTTTGAGATGAGTAGACCACATCTGTACACAGTATTCAAGAATGGGTGTACCATGGATTTATAGAAGGACAATAAGATATTCTCCATCTTATTCTCTATCCCTCCCCCCTATCATTTTTTTTTTTAAGCCAAAACACTAACAAGGCACGCACAAAGCAGCAGTCAGGGTGAGTTGCAAACAAGCAGAGGGGTCTGCGCCTTGCCTCACCACAGCCAGACTGAATCCCACAGGCCTGGCTTAGGCATTTCTATCACTTAGCCATGCCACTCTTTGCCCCCTTAGCCATTGCTTCACTCTCAGGCCTGGGGGGGGGAGGAAATCGATCTAAGATACATCGACTTCAGCTACATTATTCACGTATCTTACTCACCGCGGTGTCTTCACTGCAGTGAGTCGACTGCTGCCGTTCCCCCATCGACTCCGCCTGTGCCTCTTGCGGCGGCGGAGTACAGGAGTTGACGGGAGAGCGCTCGGGGGTTGATTTATCGCGCCTAGGCTAGACACGATAAATCGCCCCCGCTGGATTGATCACTGCCTGCCGATCCGGCCAGTAGTATAGACATACCCTCAGAATCTGCTCTGCAAGCCTGGCAGCGGGCTGTGGGAGACAGAGCCCTGTGCACACACTGGGCCAGGAGTCAGGCCGGCCAGGGAAGAAGTGAGTGGGCATTTCCCCTACAGGCCATCACAATGAAGCTATTAGCAGCAGCAGGTATCACTGTTAACACTCCCCTGGCTAACGGGGCACAGGTCTCTGGTATTAGACACTCAGCATGCTAGGGATCCCTAGACGAGTCCCTCCCACTGACAGGCTTGGCTACCTACCTGCTGTTGAGATGAGTTCCTGTCTGCATCCTGTAAAACTTGCCCATACCGGTATTGCCCTGGCCTCTTCTTTTGTCATTCAGTGTTGCACGCATTCTAAAACAATATGCATTTCCTCACCTTTTGGGGGCGAAGCCAGACTTTGAGGCACCTGCTCCCCTACTTGGTGTAAACTTTGCTTGTGCCAATCAGAAACGAATACAAACAGGTTTTGGGCCCCGTCCCCTATGACACTTCTATGATGTCATAGTTGGTACTTTATGGGCTGCCTGCCATGTGCAGGCAGGGAGAGGAGAAAGAAAAATGAATCCTGTGTACACCCGTAACCGAGCCTGATCACCTCGAAGCCTCTCTCTCCGCTCACGTGTTTCAAACAGAGTTTCTACGTTTGCCGGTCGTTATGCGTTGGTTTGTATTTGTAAGTATCAGTTATTACTAATTGCTGCATCTTTGTTTATAAATATTGTTAGTAGATATTTTAGTCATTGTGTGTTTTAAGTTTCATTAACTCTATTAGCTAATTAAACGCTGCTCCCTTACCCCTTGCAATTATCCCCAATAAAACTTTAAATTGATTAATTTTAGTTGTGTGTGTGTCTGCAGTTTGCATCGTGACCCATACTCTCCTTGCATCCCTTACCAATATAGTTTATTGCCACGTGCAGCCTGGTAAATAACAGGCCTGCATTTTCTTTCG
>NW_020688082.1:0-3180 GCF_002925995.2 Terrapene triunguis | reverse complement strand
TAAGGATAGAACAAGAAGCAATGGGCTTAAACTGCAGCAAGGGAGGTTTAGGTTGGACATTAGGAAAAAGTTCCTAACTGTCAGGGTGGTTAAACACTGGAATAAATTGCCTAGGGAGGTTGTGGAATCTCCATCTCTGGAGACATTTAAGAGTAGGTTGGATAAATGTCTATCAGGGATGGTCTAGACAGTATTTGGTCCTGCCATGCGGGCAGGGGACTGGACTCGATGACCTCTTGAGGTCCCTTCCGGTCCTAGAATCTATGAATCTGTGATGAGTGGTTCTGCTCGATAATGATCCAAAGCAGTGCGGACCGACGCATGTTCATTTTCATCAACTGAGTCAGGTGCCACCAGCAGAAGGTTTATTTTCTTTTTTGGTGGTTCGGGTTCTGTAGTTTCAGCATCAGAGTGTTGCTCTTTTAAGACTTCTGAAAGCATGTTCCACACCCCGTCCCTCTCAGATTTTGGAAGGCACTTCAGATTCCTAAACCTTGGGTCGAGTGCTGTATCTATCCTTAGAAATCTCACATTGGTACCTTCTTTGCATTTGGTCAAATCTGCTGTGAAAGTGTTCTTAAAATGAAGATGTGCTGGGTCATCATCCGACCCTGCTATAACATGAAATATATGGCAGAATGCAGGTAAAACAGAACAGGAGACATAAAATTCTCCCCCAAGGAGTTCAGTCACAAATTTAATTAACACATTATTTTTTTAACGAGCATCATCAGAATGGAAGCATGTCCTCTGGAATGGTGGCCAAAGCATGAACGGGCATATGACTGTTTAGCGCATCTGGCACGTAAATATCTTGCAATGCCGGCTACAAAAGTGCCATGTGAATGCCTGTTCTCACTTTCAGGTGACATTGTAAATAAGAAGCCGGCGGCATTATCTCCCGTCAATGTAAACAAACTTGTTTGTCTGAGCGATTGGCTGACCAAGAAGTAGGACTGAGTGGACTTGTAGGCGCTAAAGTTTTACATTGTTTTATTTTTGAGTGCAGTTATTTTTTGTACACAATTCTACATTTGTAAGTTCACCTTTCATGATAAAGAGATTGCACTACAGTACTTGTATGAGGTGAATTGAAAAATACTATTTCTTTTGTTTATCATTTTTACAGTGCAAATATTTGTAATACAAACAATAATATAAAGTGAGCCCTGTACACTGTTTATTCGGTGTTGTAAAAGACATCAATATATTTGAAAATGTAGAAAAACATCCAAAATATTTAATACATTTCCATTGGTATTCTATTGTTTAACAGTGCGATTAATTTTTTTTAATCACAGTTAATTTCTTTGAGTTAATCGTGTGAGTTAACTGTGATGGATTGACAGCCCTAGTTCCAGAGCATCGCCCCGGTGACTCTGGGACAGGGTCCCGCAGGGATCAGGTTTTGGCCCTACACTAGTTAACATTTTTATCAGTGACTTGGAAGAAAACAAAAGCTCATCATTTGACGAAGTTTGCAGCAGACACAGAAATTGGGGGCGGGGTGAATAACGAAGAGGAGAGGGCACTGACCCCGAGCGACCTGGATCACTGGTAAACTGGGCGCAGCAAACAATGTGCATTTTAATACAGCTAAATGTCACGTGCAGATCTAGGAACAAAGCACGTCGGGCAGACGCGCAGCCTGCGGGACTACCCTGGGAAGCAGCGACTCTGACAAGGATGTGGGGCTCATGCTGGATAATCAGCTGAATGTGAGCGCCCAGTGTGGCGCTGGGGCCAAAGGGCTAATGCGATTCAGGCCTGCCTAAGCAGGGGCATCCCGAGGAGGAGCAGAGGCTATTTGGCCTCTGTATATGGCACTGGTGCGACGCTGCTGGAATCCGGTGCCCAGTTCTGGGGCCCGCAGTTCAAGGAGGCTGTTGATAAATTGGAGAGGGGGCAGAGAAGAGCTGTCTAGCACCTTAACCATCGAAGGTTCAGGGGTGACTTGCTCACAGCCTCGAACAATCCAGTCTGGCAGAGGAGGGTCTAACCCGACCCAAGGGGGGAGTCGAAGACTGGAAATATGATGTACATTTTTCACAGCGAGGGAATTAATCACTGGAACCATTTCCCCAGGTCGTGCTGGATTCTCCGTCACTGAGCATTTTAAAATCAAGACGGGATGTTTCTCTAACGGCTCCGCTCTAGGAATGATGAGGGGGGGGCAGGTCTCTGGCCCGTGCTCTGCAGGGTCAGACCAGATGCTCTTGATGGTCCCTGATGGCCTTCGCACGTAGGAATCTGTGACTCTGTATTTGGCCTGAGCTGGGCTTCCCCTCCCCGGTCACTGACTGCGCTGGCTCTGGCTGGGAGCCCAAGCTCCAGGCCCGGAGAAGATGTATGAGCAGATTAACTGCACCGTCAATGGATCATTCCTCCATTTAAAAATGAAAATGCAATCGCGTGCCATTAACAGGCGCGTTCCTGGCTTCCCTGGGGCTGGCCTGCCCACCTCCCCCTCGGGGATGGGGAAACACGGAGCAAGCCCAGCCCTGGCCCAGCCCCACAGCATCTCTCCCCGCCGCCCGCCCCCCGTCACAGAAAGCCCCTGGGAGATGCCAGGGCCCTGCTTTGGCAGTAGCTGGGGAGGCCACAGGCCAGAGCAGCGTGCGCCAGCAGCCCACGCAGGGCCCAGTGCTCAGGCCAGGCACGGGGCTGGAGCAAGGCCACCAGCCCCCACAGGAAACCCACAGAAAGCTCCTCCGGCCTTCTGGGGGGGGGCCAGGAAAGGGCTCCGGAGGTGGGCAGGGCAGGGCAAGGGCCAGGCCCAGGAGCTGGGAGCGGGGCACCCGACAGGCCCTCCCGGCGGGGACCAAGGTCCCACAAGTGCAAGTGAAGGCTGGATGAGACTCTGGGGTGGGTGCCTGGCGGGGCCCTCCCCCAACCCCTGGCCAGCTCTGCCAACAGGGCCCGTGGCCCTGCCTCCCAAGGCTCCACTCCCCGCCAGCCAGGGTGGCGAAGCGCCTTGAGCCCTGCCCACCCTGCCCTCCACCACCGGCCCGGGGCCAGGCCACACGCAGGCCAGCTGGGGGTGCCAGCTACCTGTGCCGGGGGGAGGGGGGAGTCAAGGGCAGGGCAAGGACCCAGGCGTCCCAGCGTTGTCACTCGGGTAACCTTGGGCCAGACCCGTGCCTCAGTTTCCCCTGCAGTGCGAGAGGGGCTGGCCCGCCC
>NW_020688081.1:0-5312 GCF_002925995.2 Terrapene triunguis | reverse complement strand
CGCTCCTGCCCAGAGGGGTTTAAAAAGTGGCCCGGGAGGGCTTGAACGCTGTAGCTCTAAAAGCTGGGCTAATTGGGGAAGTGGCTGCAGCTGGGCCACGCCCCAATCAGAGCCCAGCTGGCCTGTATAAAGAGGCTGGGATCCAGGCCCTTAGCAGTCTCTTGCTGCACTCAGAGAGAGAGAGAAGGGCCTGACTGCAGGGAGCTAGAGACAGAGTACCTGGGTGGAGCAGGGCTGGGGAAAAGTGGAGGAGCTGGGGAGCTCCAGCCTGGAAAGCCCCAGGCTGTGGCCTAGTAGTGGGCTAAAGGTACTGGGGGTTGCAGAGGGCAGCCCATGGGTAGGCCAAGGCAGCAGGTCCAAACCCAACCTTGCCTGTGATGAGTGGCCTATACTGCAGTCTGCCCCAGGGAGCGGGGCTAGTTGGTGACTGGCAGTGGCCTTATTCTGAGGTGGGGTGGGGGTTCCCCTGGGAGGGGAGATCTAGTGTGTGGGTACTGCCAGAGGGCAGCACCCAGAGCAAGGGGTCCTGGGAGGGACACAGGAGCCAGTAGGGACAAGGCGGATCACTGGCCTGCAGAGGGCGCTCCGGTGGCTGGATTGAGCTAATTCCCAGGATAACCAGCAGGAGGTGCCGCAGGGGTGAGTCCGACCCCTTACAGCATCACTTTGCATTTACTTTCATTTATCAGGTTTGGAGCCTTAATAAAGAACTGGTAAATAAAATTCATGCAGCATATTTGCTCAATATCATTGTCCTTACCACGTCACACCAATCCCCCTCAAACACTCCCATACTTTTTTATTTTCATTTATATTACCTTTGAGAAAATTATAAGCAAGCAAATATGTGCACTTTTAATTTGTGTATCTCATTCTTCACGAAAAAGTTAAGAAGTCTAAAGTAGTTGTGTTTCTCCTCAAACATTCTTCTGAAACATGGGATGACTAACAAATTAGAGAACAAATTTGTTTTGGCACGATCTAAATAAAAAGGATAGCCGAAAAGCTTTTCAAGTGATAATTGGAAAGAAAATATTACAATAGATTGGCCAACATGGATTTCCCATCAGCTCTGACACATCTGAAGGTGTATTTCCAATATATTAAAAAAATGACTTTTTCCAATGGCAACATGTGTTCTTTTCTTAATAAGTTACTCAGTAACTAGTAATAAAGTCTTAAACATTGTAATCTATTTATACAATGCATTTGCTATTTCTCCAGCACAAATGAAAACAAATTTAAAAATTGACCTTTTAGCCTCTGGAAACTGTTCAGTTCTATTACGAAATATAGGAATCCTGAGTATATATCTATAGTGATGTTAGAGGGATTTCCTTTCACCCCCTCCCCTGGTTCTTGTCACGCAGACAGAAAGCAGAAGACCAGAAGTCCGAAGTACAGGCAATGAGATGTTTATTGGGGTTAGTTCCAAGCAAATATATCCAGAGCTCTACACGCCGGCAGAGTCTGTTCCCCAGTGTTCCCTTCCCAGCTCTGACACCGCAGAGCATTTACCCTGCGCCCCCCTTCCCAGTTCCCACGCCGCAGAGCCCGGCCTGTGTCCCTCTTCCCCATTCCCACCGCCTCCTTCTTAGCAGGCCCCAATATACCTGCAGTGCACATACCTAGTCACACCCCTTACAACTTATGATCATGCTCCGTTCTGGGGGGTCGTATGTCTGGGGTCTTTGTCCCACCTCTCTTGTATCCCATGGGAGGGGTAAGGAGCGAGGTTGTTTTCTGGCCCAGGCCAGGCTCTTAGCATTTCTTATGTCTGCGCCCCCTGCATCCACCATGCCCCTCCTAAATGGTTGGTTGACCTTGGCTTGAGAAAGGAGCCAGGTAGCCTCCCACCTTATGCTCATATATTACTTTCCCATCATGCCCTGTAACACATTAGCTCTATCCCTTATCTCTTTCTATTATACTAACAAACCCAGCTGGCCAGGCAGAAGCAACACACAGTGTCCTTGTTCACACATATTAGTAAGGATATAAAAGTATCAAAAAAATCAAACCCAACATTCTCTCTCAGGCAGACAAACCAGCTATATACAAACAAGTGACCCAACTGGGTCATTCTTAACTGTGCCTTAATGAAAATACAATCTGACACTAGACGTCTTAAATGTTAAGAAAATTTGCCCTCTAAACAATGTATTTTTAGGGCATACTCAGACACTAAGGAAGTTAGGAAAGTGACCACTTCTAAGGCTGTAATAACCAGGGACGATTAAGAACCCTCCAGGAACTGTTAAAAAAAAAATGTCCCAGGGTCCATAGACTAACTGAAGGAAGAAACCATTTCTTTTTGCTGGTTGAGATGCCGAGGTACAGACAATAACGTCCTCTGGTTTCCATCAGGAGCAGCTGAAACATGTCAGGGCAGCACCGACGGTGACACTGGAAATAAAACTGCCCGGCTTTGTGGGGGAGACTCCTGGAGCTCAGCACTCACCAGGTCCCGTCTCTGGGCCAAGGCTGCCCAGGACCTGCCCTCCCCTGGCTCCCATCCCACCAGCGGGGGGCCGAGGAGCTATTTCCCCACAGGAAGGGCTTTGAGTGCCTGCTGGTGCCGGGGCTGCGAGCGCTGCTGCTGGCTGTGGGGGCTGGCAGGGGGGCTAAGGGGCGCCCAGGCTCTCAGCCGCCCAGCCGGAGGGGGCATGTGGGGACCTCGTTATACCAGCTCTGCTCAGGGTGGGGTCGGACAGAGCCATGCAGACAGCTCTCAGCCACACAGGACATAGATGGGGAATTTACATTTCCCACAGCCCGGAGCGGGACAGGCGGGGGCGGGGACAGCCCTGTGCCAGCAGCAACTTCTCAGACCCCACCCAAGGCCTTCAGGGGAGCACGGAGCAGCAGTTCCTCTTCCTGTTGCACTCCATTGTGACACGAACCTGGGGTGGGGGAGGGGCAGGTGCCCTCCCTCTGTAAATAGTGCCTCTGCCAAGCGGGCATGTCTACATGGCTATTCGTAGCCTTGCAGAGCACGTCCAAGTCAATTGACCCGGGCACTAAGACCTGTGTAATTTCTCCCTTCCCTCTGGACAGGGAAGATAAAACTGTTGCTTTCTCCCGTAGGCTGCAGCTCTTCAGCAGAACGATTGTGGTCAAAGTGCCAGGGCTGAATGTCAAGTACCTTCCCGGCGTGTGTCTGCTGCGTGCACTGTCGGCAGAGGTGGATCCGGCTTTCTACGACAGGGTGATACAATTTCATGCATCACCCAGAATTCAGAAGGTCTATAAACAGCTCCTCAAACCATCACACCAACCCTCCCCCAGAGCACCAGGGGAGCAGGGTAAGAATTGTGACTCCCTGGCCAGTGGGACTCTCAGTAAATTGTAGGCACCTGATTTCGCTGGCAGAGAGACACAAAAATAGGACATGGGCCAAATAATCTGGTGGTGTAAATTGGAGCAACCTGAGTAGATTTTGTCCCCATATCTGCTCTGCCTCCTACAATGACACTTTTATTTTTTTCAAAATGGGTAAAGAACTCTTTGAGAGAGCCCCCTGCAAACCACGTGCCCTGTGATGGTGGAATTTCTTGGCTAACTTTCGCTGCAGGCGGGGGAAATCAAACTTGTCAGGGTCCCAGCTGGATATAAGGAAAACGTCTGTTTCTCCTCCCAGGTGCGTTATACACTCCTCTCTAATTGTCTGCAGGGCGCTGTCCTCATGGACGTTTCTCCTCTGTGCAGACGCCACGTCCAAGTCCACTTTGGAACGGACAAAGTAAAACGCCTTCCCCAGCGTTCGAATCTCCTCCACAAGTCTGGCGTCGGTGTTTGTGAAGCGCCCACAGGAGATGACAATGACCAAGTCGCACTGTCTGAAGTGACGCTGCTTAAAGAAAGTGTCTGAGGGACAATTCATTGTCCCGATCCCGGGCAGGTCCCATAGCGTTACATTGGGGTGTTCGGGATGCGAATAACCCTTGGGCTCCACCATCATTTCTCCAACCACCCCAGTCTCAGCAGCTCCTGTATCGTGTTCTTTCAGACCCCGGGTGGCATTGACAAAAGACGACTTTCCAGATCCCGTCTCTCCAACTACAGCAACTTCGAGCTTTTCATTCTTGACTGCCTCACTGACGTTTTGCAGCGCGGAAGCCAGCCCTGAGGGGTTATTTGTTGCAACAGAAGCTTTCGGTTCTGCAATTTTTCCTTCGGGGAGCATGTCGAAATCTTCCCAAACCACATCTGTAGCAGCTCTTCCCTGTAGTTCATGCTGTTTTGGTTGCCAGCCTTAAGGAAAGGGAACGACACATTTCGGTTATGGATAGATTCGTTTCCATAGGCAGTATAGAATCAAAACCAACAGCTACACTCAATAGGATCTCTAGTCAATAGGCAACACGATTGTGATGACATTTAAGGACGGCTGCTTTTGTCACATGCGAGAGCTCCAGCTCAGTATGACCTTGATTCAGCAAAGCTCTCGAATCTTTACTGAATTCCCTAGAAGCTCTGGACTTGTGGGGGCCGGTTGTTCTTTCCCCAGGCCTGGCACATTTGTCCCCCTTCCCACGCCGCAAAGAAAAACAATTGTCAAGGGCCCCCAACCCATCGTCAGAAAGGCCCTTTTATGTACAAAGTTATCCAGTGTTAAGCAGTGGAATTGTAGCAGATTATAGAGGTTTCATCCTTTATATAAATCACAGCAAAATACTGACACTGGGGCCAAATTTTATTCTCTTAAATTCTTAAAATCCAAGATTTTCCAGTGGTCAAATTTGCCTCTGGACTCCTGGACGGCTCTTTGTTTTTTAAAGAGCAATATCCAGGGGGCTCCAAAATACTCAATTCTCCCCCTCACCAGTCACTGGATGGTAGAACTAGCCCTGCCTGTCACTTAAATCAGTTCTGTTGTCACTGACAGTCAATGGGAGTTAGGTTCCAAAGTGCTCCAGGCATCCTCGAAAATAGGATTCAGGCTCCTAAGTCACTTTGGCGCTTTTGAAAATTTTAACCATGATCTCGGAACTTGCCCTCCCAAGGATACTGAAGTGCCCAGGGCCAGATCCTCAGCGGGTTTAAATCACTGCAGTCCTGGATTTGGCGCATTTTCCTCTATCTTGTACCAGCTTGAACCATTCCTGATCCTAATAAACTAATGACTCTGTCCCTTCTTAGTTCAGCTAAACATCAAGTGCTGCTAATGCCACTTGCTGATTTGGTTATAAACCCCAAAGCATGAAAAAACACAGTATTTTACCCAAGGAGCTGGAAGACTGTGTGTCACCATGAGAACCTGGTGTCACGACTTCAGAGCCTCTCCGGTGTGTGATGGTAGCCTCTCCATT
>NW_020688080.1:422-2346 GCF_002925995.2 Terrapene triunguis | reverse complement strand
CCTGAGCGCCCCCCACCACCCCAAGATTGGCCACCCCTTCCAAGGTGCTGCCCCAAGCACGTGCTTGGTCGGCTGGTGCCTGGAGCTGGCCCTGGGGCTGGGATGGCTGCTTATCTGCAGAGTAGACACAGTAGCTCCCACAGGTTGTACAGTCTTAAAGGGGACCAGACTGCCATAAGGAATTTACACAGCCTATCACAGGGAGTATAAACTCCTTATGCTAGACCTTTTCTGAGTTGCCACTTCCCTGACACAGAGCTAAGTCCCCACACAAAAACTGGTGAAACCTACACATTAATTGTAATGGAGCAGAAAACATAAATCTAGCAACATCTACAAGTTCTATATTTAAATCATACAACAGGGGACTTTAGTGTCTCTTCCACAAGCCAACTTTCCCTCTAAATCATTAACCTGACAAAAGCCAAGACCCTTATTGTTCCAGAGCTTATGTAGCCAACAGATTTTTTCAGATAGACTGGGTTTGGAGTTAACTTTACTGTGCAAAGTCCAGAATGTTTCCCTGTAACTTGCAGGCAAAGTTAAGACAATACCAGCTTTAGGTTTCAAGCCAAAAAATGCAGGTACATAGATCCAAAAGTGTGGGAGTTTGGAACCAACGTTTTGCTTTTGCTCATTTTAATGATGGGGCCACTTGTAAAATTCTAATTCAGATATGTATCACAATCACCCCCAAAACTTTTGGGTGGTTTGGATCTGGGGTTACAGCTCAGGCCCATCTCTAGAAAATAACCTTAAGCAAACAGCTCTTCAGAACATGGATTTTTATTAAGTTAGTGTGAGGGCTCAGTTTGAGAGCTCCACTATTTCACCCTCTCTGAAAATACCAGGCAAAACTTAATACCAAAAATACCTAAGAAAATGAAAAAACAAATAACTATCTGATGGCTGAGATTGAACTCCTGGGAGGAATCATGGCTTTCTTCCACTGCCCTTTCAAGACACTGCAGTAAATCAACTAGCACATAAGAACATGACGCAGTGATTGTTTTTATATTCATGATGAACCTTAGAAAAGAAACAGTATTCAGTCCCCTCTGGGATGTGATCAGACACACTCCTGCAATTTCTCTTTAGTTTTATGTTCTTTTTCTATGCTATGATTGGGACTGATTTAGGGAGTTAAAGGAAGAATTTTTATTTAACAGTCCCAGAGGGTGAAGTTTAGGTAGGCTGACATTTCCGCCCATGCTCAAGTGGTTTGAAGAGGTCTTGAATTATCCAAGGCTAAATCAGGACAACAAATGGGAGAATTGCACACAGGAGCCTTATGCAGTTCCTACTGAAGTCAACAGAAAGATTCTCATTGACTTCAGTGGGAGCTGGAAGGGCCCACAAAATAGTAAAAACTCACTTCAGGGGAGAATCGTGTCCTCCATCTCTGCAGGTGCTGAAGGCAGGTTTTCCAGTGCAGGGGACAAAGCAGAATTTTGGAGGGCTGCAAAAGGGAACAGAGGCAGGGGACTCCTGTGTAGGACAGTGGCCAGCTTGCTGTACACCATGGGAGTGGGGAGATACTCTGGGAAAAGGGTTAATGCAGTATCATTGCAGAGTGGATCCTCTAATCCTGCTCCCTCGCCTATAGACCATTATTTAAAAGATATTCTGTGGTTCCATCAATAGGATATTGGTTAAAGCCTGGCCTAATTCATCCATCCCCCATCCAATTCCCTTACATAGGGTTACCATTCGTCCGGATTCCCCCGGACATGTCCCGCTTTTTGAGCTAAAAATAGCGTCCAGGGGGAATTTGTAAATGTCCGGACTTCCCCCCCCCACCCCATGCAGAGCGCGCGCGGCTAACAGGGCAGCCGGCCGGATGGTGCCACTTACATGGGGCTCCGACAGCCAGAGAGAGCCCCCCCTCCTCTCCCCTGCAGCAGAGATCACTCCCTCCCTTCCT
>NW_020688080.1:0-322 GCF_002925995.2 Terrapene triunguis | reverse complement strand
TCAGGGTACAGGTAGGGGGTAGGGTGCTGGGGGGCATTTGGGGGGGGTCTTAGGAGGGGCAGTTAGGGGACAAGGAACAGAGAGGCTAAGGTAGGGGGTGGGGTTCTGGAGGGCAGTTAGGAGCAGGGGTCCCAGGAGGGGGCAGTCAGGGGACAAGGAGTGGGGGGGGGTGTTTGGGAGTTCTGGGGGGGGGCTGTCAGGTGGCAGGGGTGGGGAGAGGGATCGGAGCAGTCAGGGGACAGGGAGCAGAGGGGTTTAGATGGGTCGGGAGTTCTGGGGGGGGCTGTCAGGGGGTGGAGAGTGGTTGGATGGGGCGTGGGAG
>NW_020688079.1:0-1206 GCF_002925995.2 Terrapene triunguis | reverse complement strand
CTTACTGTATTAGGCATAGACTTGCAGGTTTTTATTTTATTTTACTTGGAACCTCTTAAATCCTACTTTCTGTATTTAATAAAATCACTTTTTACTTATTAACCCAGAGTAGGTATTTATACCGGGGAGCAAACAGCTGTGCATATCTCTCTATCAGTGTTATAGAGGGCGAACAATTTATGAATTTACCCTGTATAAAGCTTTATGTTTATGTTTTGTGTAAAACGGATTTATTTGGGTTTGGACCCCATTGGGAGTTGGGCATCTGAGTGTTGAAGACAGAAACACTTCTTAAGCTGCTTTCAGTTCAAGCCTGCAGCTGTTGGGGAACGTGGCTCAGACCTGGTTCTGGGTTTGCAGCAGGCTAGCGGGTCTGGCTCAAACCAGGCAGGGGACTGAAGTCCCAAGCTCCCAGGGCAGGAGAGCAGGGGCAGAAGTAGTCTTGGCACATCAATTGACAGCCCCAAGGGGGTTTCTGTGATCCAACCCGTCACACCTGGGTCTCCATCTTGGGTGAGTGCTAGAAGCACCAGGATCTAGAGCCATTCATGCGCACGCTCTCTCTCTCTCGGCAAATTTTTTTTTTCAATCTGACCCGCTGACTGCAATGGAGCTATGGCTAATTCATACCACTTGAGGATCTGGCCAGTTCCATGAAAAGAACATCTTTGTCTATTGCAATCTGTTGTTCTTCTAGAGTATTTTGTTGAAAACCCTATTTAATATCTGTAGTATCTTATAGGATTCATCACTATTAATGTCTCTGTCTCCACTAATAATAACTAATAATGAGTGTGATCGCCAGCTGGGCCAAGATGCACAAGGAATTAAGGCTCTGTTAGGAGAGATTGAGACACATATCAGGTATCCCATATCGCAGTGGTTAGGACACCCACATGGGAGGAAGCAGATCCCTTTTTAAAATCTTTCTCATTATCAGGAACTTGAAAAGGGTCTGCTACATCCCTAACTGCTAGTATAAAAGTTTAGGGGTTTCTTCCACCTAATTCCTTCTTCTTCTCTCCCCTCTCTCGCCATGGTTTCTTGCCACCTGTTACCAGATTTGCCCATTACTTTGGGGTATGTTCATTTATTAGAGTTACTTTTCTGTGGGGGGGGCAGGAGGGGTGTTTCTGTAATTCTATCAATGTACTGCTTATGTCACTTGTGTCTTCATATCGAGCCCTACTTCTCCCTTCTGCAAGT
>NW_020688078.1:0-6788 GCF_002925995.2 Terrapene triunguis | reverse complement strand
ACCAATGTTATATATGCCATCATGTGCCAGCAATGCCCCTCTGCTATGTACATTGGCCAAACTGGACAGTCACTACGCAAGAGGATAAATGGTCACAAGTCAGATATCAGGAATGGCGATATACAAAAACCTGTAGGAGAACACTTCAACTTCCCTGGCCACACAATAGCAGATGTAAAGGTAGCCATCTTACAGCAAAAAGACTTCAGGACCAGACTCCAAAGAGAAACTGCTGAGCTCCAGTTCATTTGCAAATTTGACACCATCAGATCAGGATTAAACAAAGACTGTGAATGGCTATCCAACTACAGAAGCAGTTTCTCCTCCCTTGGTGTTCACACCTCTACTGCTAGCAGAGCACCTCACCCTCCCTGATTGAACTAACCTCGTTATCTCCACACTGATTTATATACCTGCCTCTGGAGATTTCCATTACTTGCATCTGAAGAAGTGAGGTTCTTACCCACGAAAGCTTATGCTCCCAATACTTCTGTTAGTCTTAAAGGTGCCACAGGACCCTCTGTTGCTTTTTACAGACTCAGACTAACACGGCTACCCCTCTGATACATGCTCTGTATTATAGTTGTATCGAGAGGCCCCCAGCTCCAAGATCAAAACCCCATTATGCAAAGCACTGCACAGACGTAATCGAGATCAGGGGCCCCCTTGTGCTGGGTGTGATGGTGTACCCCATAAGGCTTCATGGGAATATGCTTATGAATGTATATATGGTATAACTGGAATATGCTTTATGCTACATATGCCATGTAACATATCTCTGTAAAGGTTATGATCTATTGAATACATTCCTCCTATTTGTAGGCATGTGTCATTTTTGTACTTGTGGCACCTTAGAGACTAACAAATTTATCAGAGCATAAGCTTTCGTGGGCTACAACCCACTTCTTCGGATGCATCTTTTTGCGGATAAAGACTAACACGGCTGCTACTCTGAAACCTGTCATTTTTGTACTTGAAGTTAGGAATATCAGCTGTATACTTGCTTGATTTCTAAGTAGCCTTATTTAGTAAAGCATTTGGTCAGCTTCTTGGCACATCAGTTGGCAGTTCCCAAGGGGGTTTCTGTGATCGAACCCGTCACACTGGGCACAGACCCCCTTGTGTCGTCACTTTGTCTAGGCTCCTTGCTCCCATCTCCTGACCCTCACCGTGGTGTTTAGGCACTGCACCCCCCACTCCTTCAGTGGTGGCTGGAGCTTCTGATTTGAGAGTCCTGCTGAGGTTAATTTAAATCATAAACCCGAGTGGTCAACTTCAGCTTCTATTTATGCTTCAGTTTCACTAGGACTTAAAGGCACCTAGATGTCCAGTACAACTATTTCTTTGCATTAGAGCTGATGGAAAATGTTTGAATTTAGAATTTTTCTGACGAAAACAGGAACATGTTCTTTGCAACCAATGTTTCCATTTTTCAACCACCTCTAACTCAATTTATTTTTACAGCTTGCCTGGCGTTTTGGCAGACCGACCGACGCCGTGGTGGGGAATCAGGAGAAGAAAACAAAAACAACCTTTAATTACAAATAAAAACACATCACACGCAAACAAAGTAACGCACAGTCGTCAACTAATCACACCGTCATTGCATCATTTGCGTAAAATCTCCTGATTTCTGGACCATCGGCCTTAGCCTGTTTGTGGTAGGACTTCAGTTTTCTGTCGCGGTTTTATGGCACCTCCAGCACACAATGCCGGATCATACCATGTTGATGAATTGGTTCAATCCTGACTTGAGAGCCCCTAACACCTAAGAGGGTCAATGATATAATGAAAGGTTTGAACCAAAAGTCACCTTTCTCCAAAGGGACTGGATGGCAAGCTGCTTAGCTCCACCACGCAGTGAAAAGGGAGCCGATGGGAATGATTCTCAGATGCACCAAGGCCATTTTACACCTCTGCCAGAGCGGTGTGAAACAGTCTGGCGTGTAAATGCGAATCGGGCCCTGTAAGTTTACAACCAGGAGATTCTGTTACAAACTCTCGCAGGGCAGTTTGCCCACATGGCTCTGTCTTGGCTGGTTTGTAGAGGAGCCCCCAGGGGCTGACGCTCGTTTAGACCATGATCCCACAAAAACTTATCCAAGGCACCTTTAAGTCAGCGGGGGCCACTCACATAAACGGAGTTACACATGTGTGACTCTTTGCATGACTGGGGCCTTGCCTGGTAGAACACTAATCCACCATCTGGTGACAGTAGTTGGTGTTTATTATAATCCAGGGGTTTATATCTCTATAGATTAGTAAGTAAGAATTGTGCGGCTGCTGAATCATTGAATATTTCACTCTGTTAACAGCAAATTCCGTAGTAGAACAATGTTCCTCTGAGGAATTTGCTGTTAACAGAGTGAAATATTCAATGATTCAGCAGCCGCACGGTGCTAACCTACTAATAAAAAACACCAAGTCCTCCTGAGGCACATTACTTGTTGGGTGCAGAGAGGAGGCGGAGCTGAGAGTGAGGCTGAGTTTGGGTCAAACTTTTCACGCTAGTTGCACTCGCAGCCTCTCTTTGAGGTGGGGCTTACGTGAGCTGTGGTGCTGCGTTGGCTGAGGAGAGAAGGTTGAACTCTCCATGTGCAATGCAGCAACTCTGCCCCAGCAAATGTACCGCTGCCAACTTCATGTAAGCAGCCATGTGGCTGGCGAGGTTTAATATGCCCATTTTAAAGCCAGAGAAAGTGAGATGAGGAGCAGCTAACTGACTTTAGGCCACACCAAGAATCAGTGGCAGCGCTGGAGCTTGGAGGTGAGCCCACCCCAGGCTCCTTACTCTCTCCTGGCCGTGAATCTAGACGTGAACTCTCTGATTGATCCCTAGCTGTATAAAGGGCTGAGGTGATTGCCTTCGACAGCAGGGGTTGGAATCAATGACCCATGAGATCCCTACCAATCCTGCATTCTTAAAACCCCACCTTGAAACAACCCTGAGCTAGAGGGAAGTTCAGGCTGAGATCCAAGCTTTGTGGCCATACCCAGGAGTCCTAACTCCTGGCTCTAACCTCTGGATCCCTACTACTGCTACTCTCATGCATCTCTCATCTCTGGTTCTCCACCCTACTACTTCCAAAGCAACCAGACGGCAGCGGGTTGGGATAGCACTGTGTGCTCTGCCAGGGAAGATTTCCTGGGAAAGTTTTCTCGTTAGGTCTGCAATTGTTAAAATGTGAGCCAAGCCCCAAGATGCTGAGAGGGGTGTTCAGGAGCAGCCCACCCCGCAGGGCAGCTCTATTAAGCCCTGCGGTCCCAGCCGTTCCTCTCATCTAAAATGAAATTTTTTTCAGTCAAATAAACAAAAGTCCTGTGATTTGGCAGGTCATTTGAACTGGCTTCTTCCAGTTCCTGCCATTAGAACTATTACCAGTTATTTTTTTATTAAAGCAAGCATCTTCCCCTCACCATTTCCGCTTTTTATTTTTACTTTTCGCCAGATTTTCCGAAATTCACACAGGTTTGTGGTGCTTTCTGACATCAGCGATGACTGCAGCTTCTCAGGGGAAATGATTTTCTCAAATGTTGACCAAAAAGATATAATTACTGCTCTCATTCCACTCCAGAAATATTGAAGGTTTTTTCCCCTTGGTTTTATTAATTCTGAGAAAAGCATTTGTAGGTCACCTTAACACATGCACACAGACTCTCTCTCTTCCCCGCACTGCTTTACCAAGAATCTTACTCAGACACTTCAAAGAGCTGATGTCTGTCTGGTGACAAACTGTTCCCCGGCTGTTTAGCACTCACAAGCTAGGAAAAGCAGAATCCAGTTAGCGCTTCGGCAGGAGATCTCCAAGGTAAATAAGGTCCTAGATGGAGAGGAGTGGCTGAGAAACCAAAGATCTCCTGTGGTCCTACTAGAACAGATAGGATAGCTGGCGAGATAGTTAGAAGCACCAGCGGTGACTTATTTGTTTGGGAAGGGCAGAATTTATTGGGGAAGGGAACTGATTGGAAGGCAGAATTTATTGATTTGATTGGGGGCCAAGTTGATTATTCAGGGAGAGATGGAATGGAGTTTTGGGGGTTGGGGCTGACTTCCCAATGGGAAACCTACAGGATGTGCTAGTCCCTAGCAGACTGAGCTGAAAAAACAAAGTTCCTTCTGAGAACTACAGCCCATGAGCTATTTTGTGGTGTGTGTGTCATCCTGATCTGGCTCTTAGGAAAATACGATTTCCAATGAGTAAGCAGACAGATAAGGATGACCCTCAAAGGCCTATTCCCTAGGGGACATGTCCATTTCCCCCAAATCCAGAACCTACAAAGTGCCACAGATTGTAGTTCCCGTCATCTGGCAGTTGCTACAGATTACTGGGCTAGGACAGGCCGCAGTAGGGTACCATACAGCTGAGCTGGTGTGGCTGGTCTCAGGGTTGGAGTGTTTTCTGACTTTCATAAAAACTGGAACTGAAAAACAATAAATGGGAAAAATCCAATCAACCAAAGGCGGGGATGGGGGAAGGAGATATGATGGGAGTGGATTTTATCGTCAATCTGTCTCTCTGTTTTACCAGTGCACCGGAGTCGCCACGGTGCATATGGAAACAGGAAGACAACATCACAATACTCAACCTTTTCAATAGACTTGGAGCTTCCCAATAAAAGCAACACATGCAGGAGAGAACTGGGCAGCCCACTGCAGAGGCTCCAGATGTGGAGACATGAACTTTTAATTAATAATAAAATGCAATGAATGAGAAAAGGCCCTGTCCGCTCAAGCTGGCTGGAAAGGGTTTTGCATGACTGGGCCCTCGTCGAATTACAAAGGAACAATATGTTTTCACGTTATTAAGACATTAAATCAAAGCCCATGTTGTGAACACCAGCATACCCCATCTCAAAGGGACATGTGTCAAATTAAAAGTCAAGCAGTAAAAAAAAAGTTTTGTCAGTTGCTGCATCTGCGGAGTGCCCCCTCTTTTAAAAGGCTGGCACGGGGTTGTCGTTCTATGTGGCAATGGAGCATTGCTTCGAGATGTCAAGACAGTTTATGGATCCTACACATTTTCTGAGGTGTGGCCTCCCTTCCGGTGATTCCGCACCAGTGTTTGCATCACGTGTGCATGTAACTACCCACACAAATAAGGCGACATAGGTGCACATTTGATGGGTGCAAAGGGGCTGGTGGGCCTCTTCTCAGTTGGAAATATAGGCCTATATGTCTGCCTGGGCACTCTTGTAAATGTGCAGTCTGTTCACAGCACACACAATTTGGTCCAGCCATTGGCTTTCTGCTCCATAAAAGACATCAGGGTGGAGAGTGGCCTAAGAGATACTGTGACTCGCATTGACATGGGCCTGTTTTTTGCACTTTGGCCTCCACTGGTGCATGCTCTACAGGGGACAAATACTAGCGCATGCAGGGGCTAGGTTCTTTTCTGACCTCCCATTTTGTCTGACCCGCCCCCAAAATTTCCCTGTGACTGAAAATTTAAATCAATACAAATAAAATGCTTACAAACATACACTGGTCTTAGCCATTGAAATGATTAAAAAAAAAAAAGATGTCTGCCACGCCTTCTTTGAAACAAGTTGAGCGAGTCACCCCAGGAAATGCACATCCATTTCTTCAACCAACGTGCTTAAGAATCTTCTTCTTCTTCATATGGTTGATGTAAATGTAGAGCAACAGCTATAATTTTACATTTACATGGTTAAGCCGGATAATTGCGTCTGGAGTAGCAGAGCGTATTGCTGTGATGCCTCCTTCGTATTTGTGAATCGGGCACTGAGTTGCTATATGTTCCATGGTCTGTTCTGGGTGACCAGTCACTCACTGGAGAGTCTTTAATTTTCCATTTGTGCAGCAAGAATCCACATCTTCCATGGTTTGTGTGGATACGGTTTAGGGTTGCCCATGAGCTTCATGGGAGATCGAAGAAAGGATCTTCTGCATCGGGTCTTTCACAAGGTGTTTATTTGTGACTTGTGAACTCCATTCAGCTTTCCAAGCTTCATCAGGGTTGAAGTTGCGTTGTTGAAGGTTAAATGTGTGGGTCCAAATGGGCTTAGGCAACTTCAAGCGGTGTTGAGGGACGTTGTTAAGGTCCCGGTGGATGGGAAGATGTTCATTTTCCAGTATCTGCTGGAATTCCCGAAGGGTTGCAGCATCGCGGCCAATAGATGGGGGAGCAATGTGTAACAGCACTGGTAGCCTGGTGTTGGGGTTGACTTGAGGGTTCCAGTGATGCATAAGAATAAGGCAATGGATTTAGAATGGTAGGAAAGCTGATGGGTTTCATGATCTTTAAGATATATCGGATCATACCATGTGTATTTACTATGGCTAGCTATATTGTAAGCCTTTCCAGTAGACCCTAGATGTTGTAACATATGTTTCACATCTTTATGTTTATGAATCACATTTGATCAAAGATCTTACATATAGATGGCCAGTGAGTATATGTTCTTTTTCCTTATGACTTGCTGTACAAAACCTGGGTAATCTGTTTAGCTTCTGGTAAGGGAATTCAACTAGAGAGGAGATTACAAAGCACCAGGCTTATTAGTTGTGCCGGCTGGATAATACCATATTTACAGCAGGGATCTGTAACGGGCTGTGTTTACTGTTAATGCAGCCATTCAACCACCCGACTTAAGATGTATCTATATGGTAGGGGAATGCGTACAAGGAAATAAACATCCTCTGTGGTTTCGGAAAGTGCTGGCTGCAGAATGAAACGTGATCTTTGTGAAAGTAGGTTTTTTGCTGGGGACTTGCTCTTTAGTCTGGCTATTATTGCTCTAAAAAAGAACAGGAGTACTTGTGGCAC
>NW_020688077.1:0-1676 GCF_002925995.2 Terrapene triunguis | reverse complement strand
ATCTTTCCTAACCAGCGGAATAGCTTGCTTTTGGGCCCTTAATAGTGGCTCCCTTTCCTGAGCTATCTATACCTACCATTTGTCTTGCCGCAATCTACATTTAAAAGTGACCAGAAATTGTAAGTCATTTATATTATAACACACATGATAATGATTTCTTTCAACTCTCTTCCTTCCCTTCTGCCATCCACTGTCTGTTATCTTTGAGTTCGGTGTTTCTCCGATTTTAGACTGACAGCTCTTTGGGACGGAGCCATGCCTGTTTTAATCTCTGTAAAGCACCATACAAAGATAGGACATTACATTCATGCTTATTATTGATAATCAATGGAAATCAGTAGAGCTCGTGGCTTGGGAAGTGAGTGTTCGGCTTCCAACTGAATGAATCTGCCTGCTCATTGCAGAGTGAGAACTGTTATAAACAGCAATGGGTGCATCTAAGGGGTTTCCCCTCACCAGTCACAATACGTTTAAGCTCCTTGTCCTCACTGTCACACACAACTGGGCTCTTACCTGCCTTTCCACTCTCATCTATTTCCATTTCCCCCTCAGCTCCTGCATTCCACCCATGCTGCATGATCAGCCATCCCTTTTGCATCCTTCTCCCACTCTCATCCCAAAGCTTTCTTCCATGCAGTCCTCTCTGCCTGGGGCTCATTCCCTGTCCCACTTCACCATGACACCATCCCTTCCTTTAAGTCCTCCTGAAAAGACACTTCTACAACAAGTACTAGGGGGAAAATTTCCACAAGCACCTGAGGGATTTAGGAGCATATGTCCTACTGAAAGTCAATGGGAATTGTGCTCCTAAATCACTTAGGTACTTTTGAAAATCAACTCCATAAATCCTAGTCTTCCCCACAATGCAGCATCACAGACATTATAAGATCTTTTAAAAAAAGATTCTAAACAAAAAATCATGACACTAATAAACTATACCATATGCTTCCCCACTTGATCATTCTGCTGATTTGTTTTTAAATCAGGCACACACATACATCCTGTCACCAGTCTCTCGTCATAAATACATTGTCTGTTTAGTTCAGAGTTTTGGTTCTAGCACATAGGGCCAGATCCTTAGCTAATGTGAAGTCAATGGAGCTATGCCGATCTACATAAGCTGAGGAGGTGGCTCTTAAACTACAGAAGATACTTATTTAACTGAATAATCTGTATCTGAATAATCCAAACTTCTTCCAGCCCAATTGTGCAGAATCAAAGGTGCATGCTCACAAAATTTTCCATACCTCCCACTTCCAGATGGTCAGGAAATATCATAAGAACAACGCCTCTCTGTAGTTCTGTTTTCAGCCACAGCTCAAAACCAGAGAAAGTTGTGGAAATGAAACATTAAAAGAGTTCAGGATTAAACATCCTCTTTGAGATTCACAATGTGGAGTTCTTCCAGTGCCTGCAGCTGAGTGATGAGTTTTACATTAACAAAGTCAAGGCAGAGTTACAAGAAAGGAATTCATCCAGAGAAATTACAACGCAGAATAAACTTTGTGTTCCAAATCCACTATTGATAACATGTGCATGTAAGAATAGAGCTGTGACAGACTTGCTAGCTAAATTAAACAAGAAACCGGTCCCTAAATTAGATTTAGATTGTCAAAAAAGTGTGTGTACAATTAAAAGATTATCACACAATAATAAACAAATGGCTTTGTATCATA
>NW_020688076.1:0-1839 GCF_002925995.2 Terrapene triunguis | reverse complement strand
TGGGAGGGGAGTCAGGTCTGGGTCAGGCGGTTGGGGTGCAGGAAGGGGTGGGGGTGCTCGCTTTCGGAGGAGAGTCAGGGCAGGGGTTGAGGTGCAGGAGGGGATTCAAGGTGCAGGAGGGGGGTGCTGGTGCTGGGGGTGCAGGAGCAGGTTTCGGGTGCTAGCTTCGGGAAGGGGCTCAGTGCTGGAGTTTGGGGTGCGGCCTGCCGCCGGGCAGCACTTACCGCTAAGGCAGGCTCCCTGCCTACCCCGGCCCCACGCCGCTCCTGGAAGGTCCAACTCACCCTGTGGCCCCTCGGGGGGGGGGGGCAGCACATGGCTCCGCGCGCTGCCCCTCTCTACAAGCAGCGCCCCCACAGCTCCCATTGGCCACAGCCCTGTCCCTGCGCCGAGACGAGCTGCTGACCCTCCGCGTGTCAGGCTGGCCACCAGCACCAAGCCGAGCCGCTTCACTCCCCCTCCTGGCCCTGGAGCAACAGGCGGGTAGCAGGCGGTGCGTGACCCTCCCACCCATCCCAGAGGACACAGCGGGAGTCCTGGCATCCTGGAGCGCTGGGTGGCGCAGCCCCAATTCTGGGGCACCCCAGCACTGGGCGGCCCCAGGAGGTTCCCTAGAGAGTAGTCTGCCTGGGTGGGGCCTAGTAGCCGCACTGCAGGTAGGAGGAGGCGGGGCGTGGGCGGGGCCACCCATGGCTATTTAGGTAGGCACAGCCTTCCCTTGCCCACATTACGCACTGCCCATGATGCCAGGGGTTCTCAGCCTTGTTCTCTCTGAGCCCCCCCAACATGCTATAAAAACTCCACAGCCCACCTATGTCACACCAACTGTTTTTCTGCATATAAAAGCCAGGGCCAGTGTTAGGGGGTAGGGAGCAGGGCAATTACCCAGGGTCCCACGCAACATGGGGCCCCGCGAAGCTAAGTTGCTCAGGCTTTAGCTTCAGCCCTGGGCTACAGCCCCATGCAGTGGGGCTTCCACTTTCTGTCCTGGGCACCAGCAACTCTAATGCCGGCCCTGCTTGGCAGCCCCCCTAAAACCTGCTCACAGCTCCCCAGGAGGCTCTGGACCCCTGGCTTAGAACCACTTCACTTTGCGACCCATTCCTTCCTAATCCAACCGGGCAGTCAGATATGCAGACCCCACAGCTTCTAATAACCGAGGGCACACGAATCCCTTACCCAGCGAGGTCACCGTCTCATAGTTCTCCTGCATGACGTCCCTGTAGAGGGCTCTCTGAGCGGGGTCCAGCAAAGCCCCCTGCCCCTCGGTGAAATACACAGCCACCTCCTCGAAAGTCACCGGCATCTGAAACATCATTTCCCCCACTCAGTGTCTCCTGCCCCAGCCACAATCCCCCTATTCACAGGGGAGGAGGCCTGGAGAAGCAGAATCCCACCCCCACCCTGCTCAGGGCAGCCAGGAAGCTTCAGGGGGTGGGGAGAAAATGAGACTCCTTGTCTCCCCCAGCAGACAGAGGTGGACAGGGTCTTCTAATTTCCCACAAGCCTGCCAGCCACAGGCTGATATGGGAAGCAGAGCTCTGAGTCAGGGACAGGGACAGGAATCCCAAACAGTTTCCCTTCATATTTCACAGCAGCCTCTGGCAGTGGGTTTAGGCTCCAGCACTGGGAGTCTGGTCAGTTTTCCCAGCCCTGCCCAGGGGGGTTGTGTCCGGGTTCAGAAATGGGGGAACTCCCCTCCCCACCCCAGGCCAATTGTCCTGTTCAGAAAATCAGGCCCGGGTTGAATGTGTCCCAGCAGGTTTATCACACCCTGTCCCCTCCCTGCCTCCCCCTGTGTCTTTTGTGCCCCTCCCCCTCTACAACAACCCCTCTGAA
>NW_020688075.1:0-5776 GCF_002925995.2 Terrapene triunguis | reverse complement strand
GATTCCAGTAATATTTATACACTCATGTGGCTGTAAAGAGAAACCAAATGTTCTGTGTTAAGCTAAAGACTGGCAGATACCAGGACAAGCTTTTCCTAGGGCGCTGAGCAGCGCCTGGTAGCTAGAAAATTGCTCTCTGAACTCTGCCGGCTAAACTTTAATAAACACCCATGCGGAAAGCAGAACCCCAAACTTAGGACAAATCAGGGAAAGAAAATCAAATTCACTTACCGTGGTGGTTAAGGGGAGAGGGTTGGCTGGTGGGGGATGAGTCTTCCAGGACATTTATATCAGCGTAGATAATTTCCTCAGTCATGGTCCAGACAGCAAAAGAAGGCAGCACCCAGCAAGGGACGCTGTGTGGAAGGGCAGCCGCTGAGATGTACGTGCAATCCAAGGTGAGCGGTGTCTTCAAAATCAGGAAGTAGCATCTGTCAGGTGCTGGTGAATTTCCTTCCTATCTCTGTGCTGGGGGTTTCCTTCATTAACAGGTCTCATGTCCTTACCCCAGGGCAATTGCCACCAGAGGCAGGGACGGGGCGCTGACAGAAAGCTGTCCTGTTGGGCAGCGAGCCCCCAACACGAGAAATTCTGCCTTCAAAAAGGGTGTGACAGTAAAGTGTTCCGCGGTTCCGTGGCGGTTTCCCCCTGGGGTCGGCCATCTTGAAGCCAGACACGTTGCCAACGGCTTTGGGATGACTAGCCCAAGCTTTGATGCTCTGATGCTCCCTTGTCCCCACAGCTGGTGCGCTCGATGGACGCTGGGCGTGAACCCTCTTTCACAAGGGCCACTGCCCTGCTGCAGGGACTTGAACTTGAGCATGAGTCACAGCCGTGTAGAACCAGCCGTTAAGTCACCAGGTTCCCACCAGCAGCGGGGGCTGAGTTTTGAGGGGTCCTTCTCGCCTTTATATGCCCCCGAGGGCCCTGCAGCCGTCCCCGCTCATGTCAGCGTCGTGACGGCCGACTCGATGGTCACCCAAAAATAGCAGCACTGGGCGTTAAAGGTCACTTTCCATGACACCCAACCCACCCACCGCTCAGCTGCCGCTGGGGCAAAGTGTGGCTTGGAAGCGAAGAGAACGATGCCTGGGCCCACGTCCTGTGAGGAGAACGATTGTTATTTAATTTTTTCCCTCCAAGCTCCTGGCACTTGGTGCTCCCCCAAAATGAGCTGTGCCCCTGCCTCCCAGCACTGGCCACATATGCTCAGCTCTGAGACACCAAGTGAGAGTCGCCCACGGGCCCAGGCGAGAGGAAGGATGAGGGTAACACTAACAGGTTTCCACAGTTGCTCAATGTATATGTGAAGGTCATTGCTTACAGCACAGTGAGGAGGGACTAAGTGTGTTCTTGCAGTATTTTTAGAATGGACTCACCTACTCTGATTCAAGGCCTGTTTCTATGCAGGTATGTATGGACCAGCGAAAGCTGCAGCCTGACTGGAAATGACCTTACCAAACTTGCTGCAACGACAGTGATCGACCCCAGCTAAACCACGACTGACCTTGTGGTTTTGTGGTTTTTTTCCTCCTGTGTGGGCTCTGCGCACTATTCCTCTGCTTGTAGTAGGTGATGAAAGATGTCGTCTCTCAGATCTAGATTGTGAAGGCAGCCCCCTGACTGGCACCCTCTTGATAGATGTACCCGCCTCAGAATGTTGTCACTCTGCGTCCGCACTCAACAGTAACGCCTGGGGTGAAGACTGGTGATGGAAAATGGTTTTCTTTTTCCCCTGTGGAAACGTCAGGTTCGTGGGAAAAAACCAAACTCCAAAATACTTGAGCCCCACATGTTGCTGCAGTGCCTCGTGGGACCTGTAGTTCCCCATAATTCATAGATTGCAAAGCCAGAAGGGACCACGGTGACCTCAGGTATTGCAAACACCATAGAACTTCCCCAAAATCATTCTGATCTGAACTCGAGCAGGTCTTTTAGGACTAGTCTACACTAGAAGTGCTACGCCGGTGCAGCTGCATCTATGCCGACGGGAGAGAGCTCTCCCGTCGGCATAATAAAACCACCTCCACGAGAGGCGGTAGCTATGTCGGTGGGAGAAGCTCCATCATACACCGGCGCTGAGGTAGGTGTAACTTACGTTGTTCGGGGGTGGAGGGTGACTTATTCATAGCCCTGAGCAAGATAAGTTATATTGACATAATTTGTAGTGTCGACAAGCTCTTAGAAAAACATCCAATCTTGATTTAAAAATTGCTAGTGATGGAGAGGTTTCAGAGTAGCAGCCGTGTTAGTCTGTATCCGCAAAAAGAACAGGAGTACTTGTGGCACCTTAGAGACTAACAAATTTATTAGAGCATAAGCTTTCGTGGGCTACAACCCACTTCTTCGGATGCATATTGAGTGAAACATATCGAGGAGATATATATACACACATACAGAGAGCATGAACAGGTGGGAGTTGTCTTACCAACTCTGAGAGGCCAATTAAGTAAGAGAAAAAAAAAAAACTTTTGAAGTGATAATCAAGGTAGCCCAGTACAGACAGTTTGATAAGAAGCAAGTGTGAGAATACTTACAAGGGGAGATAGATTCAATGTTTGTAATGGCTCAGCCATTCCCAATCCCTGTTTAGCCCTGAGTTGATTGTGTCTAGTTTGCATATCAATTCCAGCTCAGCAGTCTCTCGTTGGAGTCTGTTTTTGAAGTTTTTCTGTTTTAAGATAGCCACCCGCAGGTCTGTCATAGAATGGCCAGACAGGTTAAAGTGTTCTCCCACTGGTTTTTGAGTATTATGATTCCTGATGTCAGATTTGTGTCCATTAATTCTTTTGCGTAGAGACTGTCCGGTTTGGCCAATGTACATGGCAGAGGGGCATTGCTGGCACATGATGGCATATATCACATTGGTAGATGTGCAGGTGAACGAGCCCCTGATGGTATGGCTGATGTGATTAGGCCCTATGATGGTGTCACTTGAATAGATATGTGGACAGAGTTGGCATCGGGCTTTGTTACAAGGATAGGTTCCTGGGTCAGTGTTTTTGTTCAGTGATGTGTGGTTGCTGGTGAGTATTTGCTTTAGGTTGGGGGGTTGTCTGTAAGCAAGGACAGGTCTGTCTCCCAAGATCTGTGAGAGTAAAGGATCATCTTTCAGGATAGGTTGTAGATCTCTAATGATGCGCTGGAGAGGTTTTAGTTGGGGGCTGAAGGTGACAGCTAGTGGTGTTCTGTTATTTTCTTTGTTGGCCCTGTCTTGTAGGAGGTGACTTCTGTCAGATTTGTGTCCATTAATTCTTTTGCGTAGAGACTGTAGTGATGGAGAATTCACCACGGCCCTTGGTAAGTTGTTCCAGTGGTTAATTACACTCACTGTTAAACATCTTGCACCTTATTTCTGGTCGGAATTTGTCTAGCTTCAACTTCCAACCACGGGACCTTGTTAGATCTTTTTGCCTGCTAGATTGAAACGCCCATTATCAAATATTTGTCCCCAGGTAGATACTCGCAACTTTCCATTTATTAAGCTAAATAGATTGACCTCCTTGACTCTATCACTATAATGATATGCCCCGATTGCAACTATGTGGGTGAAACCGGACAATCACTGTGCTGTCCAATGAACTCACACAGGGAAATGGTAAAAAAACCAAAACATCCCGTCGCTTTTCACACAGTGACCACTCCATAGCTAACCTCTAAGTGCTCATCCTCAAAGGAAACCTGTACAAAACAGCTTCAAAAAAACGAGCCTGGGAGCTTTAAATTCATTACTTTGCTAGACACTAAAATCGTGGATTGAACAGAAACACAGGGTTACAACAATCAGTAACCCACTAACGCCCCAACCGCCCTTTTTGTCCTGTGACTGCAGAGGTGTTAATGGGCCACACCACCTTGACTGGTCCCTTTCAATATGTGCTAACTACTTATGGGCAACAAAATGGCAGATGAAATTCAATGTTGATAAATGCAAAGTAATGCCCATTGGAAAACATAATCCCAACTATACATATCAAATGATGGGGTCTAAATTAGCTGTTACCATTTGAGAGAGATCTTGGAGTCATTGTGGATAGTTCTCTGAAAACATCCACTCAACGTGCAGTGGCAGTCAAAAAAGCGAACAGAATGTTGGGAATCATTAAGAAAGGGATAGATAATAAGACAGAAAATATCATCTTGCCTCTATATAAATCTATGGCACACCCACATCTTGAATACTGCGTGCAGATGTGGTCAGCCCACCTCTAAAAAGATATATTGGAATTGGAAAAGGTTCAGAAAAGGGCAACAAAAATGATCAGGAGTATGGACCGCCTGCTGTATGAGGAGAGATTAATAAGACTGGGAGGTCTCAGCTTGGAAAAGAGACGACTAAGGGGAGATATGATAGATGTCTATAAAATCATGACTGGTATGGAGAAAGTAAATAAGGAAGTGTTATTTACTCCTTCTCATAACACAAGAACTAGGGGTCACCAAATGAAATAATAGGCAGCAGATTTAAAACAAACAAAAGGTGTTTCTTCACACAATGCATAGTCAACCTGTGGAACTCCTTGCCAGAGGATGTTGTGAAGGCCAAGATCATAGCAGGGTTCAAAAAAGACCTAGATAAATTCATGGAGGATAAGTCCATCAATGGTTATTAGCCAGGATGGGCAGGGATGGGTGTCCCTAGCCTCTGTTTGCCAGAAACTGGAAATGGGCTACAGGGGATGGATCATTTGATGATTACCTGTTCTGTTCATTCCCTCTGGGGCACCTGGCATTGGCCACTGTTGGAAGACAGGACATTGGACTAGATGGACCTTTGCTCTGACCTAGTATGGCCATTCTTATGTTTTCAATCTGTTGCACCTTGCATTTTGCTGTGACGCTGGGAGAACCTTCCCAGCACCAAAGAAGAACTCTGGTGTCTCAAAAGCTTGCCTCTACACCCAGCAGAAGTTGCTCCAATAAAAGATATCACCTCACCCACATTGTCTCTCTATCACTCTCAAGCAGGTTTTCTAATCCTTTAATCATTCTTGTGGCCCTCCTCTGACCCCTCTGCAATGTATCAACGCCCTTCGTGAATTGTGGATGCTAGTGCTGGATGCAGGATTCCAGCAGTGGCGGCACCAGTGCCAAATCCAGAGGTAAAACCATTTTCTACTTCTACTCGTGATTCCCCTATTACACATCCAAGTATCACAGCGTCACACTGGGAGCTTGCATTCAGCTGATTATCCACCAAGACCCCCCCCCCCCCCCCCCTTTTCAGAGTCCCAGGATAGAGCCCCCACCCTATCGGCAAGGCCTGATTTCTTTGCTCCTACATGGATGGCTTTACATTTTTGAAGCATTATTATTAAGGGACTGAGCGGCAGGTTGGAGTAGGAAATTCCCTTTGATCAATAAGCTGTGTGGTACGTGGGCAGTGTTAGTATTAGCACTACAGGCATCCTGTAGATTGTATCAGCATTTGAATATGGGTGTCTAAGCAGGAAGCTGTGGGTGTGTTGCTGCTGCTGTCGCCGCCTACCATACTAATATTGTCTCATTGTTTCGTAGTAACCTAACACACACACCCCCATCTGTCTGTATCCACTGTTATCTCTTAGAATCATAGAATCAGAAGGCCTCACAAGGGTCATCTAGTCCAGCGGTTCTCAACCTTTCCAGACGACTGTACCCCTTTCAGGAGTCTGATCTAGCTTGCGTACCCCCAAGTCACCTCACTTAAAAAATGCTTGCTTACAAAATCAGACAAAAAAAACACAAAAAAGTGTCACAACCACTATTACAGAAAAATGGCTTCTTTTCTCATTTT
>NW_020688074.1:0-6793 GCF_002925995.2 Terrapene triunguis | reverse complement strand
CGTTGAGCCTGACGATCTAGCCAGCTTTCTATCCACCTTACAGTCCACTCATCCAGCCCATACTTCTTTAACTTGGCAGCAAGAATACTGTGGGACACTATATCAAAAGCTTTGCTAAAGTCAAGGAATAACACATCCACTGCTTTCCCCTAATCCACAGAGCCAGTTATCTCATCATAGAAGGCAATTAGGTTAGTCAGGCACGACTTCCCCTTGGTGAATCCATGCTGACTCTTCCTCATCACTTTCCTCTCCTCTAAGTGTTTCATAATTGATTCCTTGAGGACCTGCTCCATGATTTTTCCAGGGAATGAGGTGAGGCTGACTGGCCTGTAGTTCCCCGGATCCTCCTCCTTCTCTTTTTTAAAGATGGGCACTACATTTGCCTTTTTCCAGTCATCCGGGACCTCCCCCGATCGCCATGAGTTTTCAAAAATAAAAACATCTTGAGTGCTGCTGATGGGACTGGTTTCCCTTTGTGTGGCAGGTCCCCTATAGCTTCCAGGCCTTGCTGGCTACCTCTGGGGTGACTCCATGTCTCCAGATGGCCTTTGTGAGGAGGAGATGGGAATGCAACATCTGACCCATCCAATGAGGCTCTGCAGGACCTCACATGTCTCTGAGACTCAGCCAGCAGCAGCTCTGGGATCTCTGTATCCATTGATCTGTGGTCTGGCCAGCATGAGCAAGCATTCTGCTGGGTCCATGTACACCTCCCTGGATCCGTGTCTGCTCCCAGAACAGCAGTTTGAGGCTCCTCTCAGGTGTCACTGGGTATCATAACATCCTCCCGACCAGAGGGGAAAAGATCTCACAGCGGTCAGGCCAGTGCCCGTTAACCTCTAAGAGATTACAGGAGTCTCCTGTAAAACAAAAGGCAGATTCCCCCAGGGCACTGATGCAGGGATAAACACAGTGAGCCTATTTGGGATTAGTTCCTCATGGCCTGAGGGGGGCTGGTGCTTTACAGACCCCGATCCTGCAGAGCTGGCAGATTCCACTATAAACATATTCGTGGACATCAGCATCTGAAAGAATTTGTCAAGTCTAGAACGCTTAGGAATTTTGTACCCCACAATAGATCCAGTAGTTCCCCTATCCGGGGGAGGGTCATGGATCTGGTTGGGGAATGGGTTTTCTTTCCTAAAGTCCACAAACCTCTCATGGTTTTATCCTTTTCAGGAGCCATTACAACAGGAGACGCCCAGGGGCTTTTGGGGGACTTGCTCACTGTCCTGCGCTCTGTGAGGGCGGCTCTGTCACTGCTCAGACCCCCAGCTCTTGGGCCTCAGCACCAGGCTCCTCTGGAGAACGTCAGAGCTGGAGAGAAGGCGCCCCAGAGACCCCAGCTGGGCCAAAAATATCACGGGGTGGGGGGGTTCTCAAACCCCCCACCCCAGCCTTGGCCCCCCCCCCCCCCCCCCCGCCCCACTGGGCTGCTAGCTCGTGGTCAGGCCGGGGAGAGCTCACTGCTGGGCGGGGGAAGAGGTGTCTGCACAAGGGATTCTGCAGATGCTCAGGGCCCTATCGGCTCATTCTGTGGCTCCTTCGCTGCGCGGCTGCACGGAGCAGCTGGACTGTGTTTGCAGAGACTTGCTGAGCAGCAGCCGCTGCTTCTGCCACTTTCTCTCCTCTCCCTTCCCTGTTCTGAGCAGCAGCCTGGTGCTCTCTAGTCCCCACAGCGACTGGCTCCATCAATATCCCCAGCAGGGGATGAGACGGGTCTAATTCTGCCTTGGCTGCCTGGGGGGATGGGCCGGGGGAGGTAGGCAGGAATCAGCCCAGGGTCCAGGCCCAGCAGGCCTGTGGGACACTCTGTGAGATCACTGAAACCCCTGCAGCCTGTTTCCCACCCTGTGTCTCTGACACTTGCTCTGTGTTTCGGGCCCATCCCAGCCAGACTCTTCCCACACTGGGACACAAACAGCCCCTGTGCACTGGCTTTAAGGCCCAGAAGGGACTATTAGCTCAGCCAGTCTGAACTTGACAGCCCAGAGACACCCCCCACAGCCACCTGCATTGAGCCAATAGCTGGTGTGGGACCAAAACTTCTGCCAGGAAGGTCTCCAGCCTGGTTCTGATGCCTCCCTGCCCTGGGTGGTTTGTCCCACAGTTAATCACACTCCCGGTTAGGAATTGGGGCTTGTTTCTCACTGGGACTTGGCTGGCTATGACGTTATTAACATGAACTGTAACCGTATAGATCACTGTTGCAACCACTGTTATATATTTGCAGCAAATATTGTACAAAGGTTGTCAAGTAAAGTGTCTATGAAAAGGTTATGATTTGCTGGTTATGATTATGCTGTCTGTATGCATGTATCATTTTTGTATTTGAAGTTATAAATATTGGCTATGTACTTGTAACTCAATGTGTTTGATTCTAAGTAGCACCAGCGAAGCATTTGGCTAGTTTATTGAGAAGGAACTCTTCAGATTAAGTGCCCAGTCAAGAAACACTTACCTGACAATGGATCTTGGGAGACTCCAATCCACATGAGAAGTCTTCCTGGAAACGTTCAAGGTAGCATGTGAGCAATGGCTGCTCTCCCTGTAAAGAACGGAGTCATGCATGGATATGTGATTTGCCCATGTGACTCCAAACTCCATCTTGCTGCTGTGATTTTCCATAGTAAGAACAAAGGGGTGTCCTTCCACATGGCAGAGAATATAAAAGGCCCTGGAAACCCCTCCATTTTGTCTTCAATCCTGCTTCCTACCTCTGGAGGAACTTTGCTATACTGAAGCTCTGAACAAAGGACTGAATGACCCACCCAAGCTGTGGATGTACTCTAGATACTTGATTTGAACCTGTAGTTAATTCCATCACTGCTACAAGCTTGAACCAAGAACTTTGCCATTACTGTATGTAATTGATTCCATTTAACCAATTTTAGCTCTCATCTATATTTCTTTCTTTTTATGAATAAACCTTTAGATTTTAGATTCTAAAGGATTGGCAACAGGGTGATTTGTGGGTATGATCTAACTGGTACATTGACCTGGGTCTGCGGCTTGGACCTTTTTTTTCTTTTTCTTTTACTGGGGTATTGGTTTTCATAACCATTCATCCCCATAAGGAGTGGTGCTGGTGGTGATACTGGAAAACTGCCTAAGGAAATTTCTTCTTTGAGTTCAGGTTAGCCAGTGGGGTAAAAGTGAAGTGCTCTCTGTTTGGCTGGTTTGGTTTGCCTCAATAGTGAAGGAACCCCAGCCTTGGGCTGTGACTGCCCTGCTCTAAGCAAATTATCCTGAATTTATACTTTCGGTAGTGTCCCGCCAGAGGCCGCCTTGTTACACTGGCGTCAGCTGGGTCCAGGCTCCCAAGGCTCAGCCTGTTCCCAGCACTGGAGGAGTGAGGGATGTGATGGGGAGGGTTTGTGGGAGGTGGGAGCTTTGGGTGAATAGCCCCAAGTCACTGGAGCCCTGGGCTATGGGCTCAGCTCTGACGTAGCATTGTCAGCCCTAGAGCTCAGAGCCCGTCGCCAAGGGGGGCTGTACAGGGAGACTGGGTGCCCCAAATGGCAGTGCCCCTGTGAGGGAGCGGCAGAGGGCAATGGGGCCCAGCTCCCCTAATACCTGGAGACTGGATGGCGTCAGCAGCGTGTGGCCCCGAGGTGATGGCTGAGAGCTCCTCAGGTGACACACGACCACAGCCGCCTTCCCAGCAGGTGACTCCCAGCGCCCATGCAGGGCATGGCTCACACACTAGGTCAGACAGCTGTGGGACGGAGAAGGAGCTGTCCTTTCTCACCTGCTCCGGGTCCTTGAGCACCTGGGGCCAGATTCAGGAGCCCAGCGATGCAGACGGGCGCCTTGTGCGACTGACAGAGCACCCAAGGGAGTGACGTGCCTAACTCCCATTGGTTGTCAACAGGAGTCAGGTGCCCGGCCTGCCTAGGAGCTCTAGTGAATCCCACTAGACCCCTGGCAGCAGCACTAGGTGCTTAAATACCTTTTGTCACGGAGAGTGGGGGGACACCAGGCCCTGCACCCCCGGCTTCCTGCGATTCACTATGACTCTCAGCCAGCCAGTAAAGCAGAAGGTTTATTTAGACGACAGGAATACAGTCCAAGACAGGTCTTGCAGGCACAGACAACAGGACCCCCTCAGTTAGGTCCATCTTGGGGTCCCAGGGCACCCTAGCCCCCTTGGGAGGTCAGAGCCCCGTCTGCCTCCCAGCCATGTCACTAGCCAGCTGTGAACCTCTCTCCCCAGCCTTTGTTCAGTTTCCAGGGCAAAGGTGTCACCTGGCCTCTAACTCCTTCCTGGGTTCTCATGTTACATGCTAAGGTATCTTCCCTCGGCCAGTCTCCCATCCCCCCCCATGCAGACCATCCTAGCCACACTCCCCTGCCTTCCCAGCCAACACTCCCCACTCAGCATTCAAAGACCACATTAAGAACAGTCCCAGTTCGTCACACCTTTGTCAGGCTGGCTCCTTGTGCAAAGAGAGGCAATGTGACCTAGTGGTCAGAGCACTGACCTGGGACTCAGGCGATCTGACTCCTATTCCTGGCCCTGCCCTCCTGGATGACCTTGGGCCAGTGATGTCCCCACTGTCCTGTGCCTCAGTTTCCCCATCTGTTTCCCTCCTGCATAAAGCACTTTCACATCTCTGGATGAGCGAGGTATGATTATTGTTAAACCCTCCAGCTAGGCCAGGCCTGTGCTCCCCTCTGTTACTAAACCGGGGGGGGGGGGGTACTGATGTATTTGACGCTTTCAGCCCTAAATAAAGACGCTGTGGCTGGCGGGGTGTATGTGTATGGGACAGGAAACAGGGAGCGGTGATGCTCAGACATTAGGACAGCATGGGGCAGAGCAGAGAGGGGACGGAACGTCCTTACTGCCTCAGCCATACATCCCTGAAGGAGACTCAGAGCAGTGACAGTGTCTGGGTTCACAGTCCAGCCCTGAGGGGCTGGCGGAGACTCTGAGCAGGGAGAGGGGCCTTCCACCCTGAGAGGGGAGCTTGGAGCCTGAGGAGGGGTGTGGGGTGAGGTTGTGCTCTCCCCTTGGTGTAAGAGCAGAGGGGGCAGGAGTAATTGCGGATTGTCCCCTGCTGACCCCATCAAGAGCAGAAGTCACTGGGACGTTACCACCCTGATCCAGTCCCGCCCACTGTCCCAATGATCCTGTCTCTGTGCCTCTTGCTGCCTGGTGAGTATCTGGGACCCCTGTGCTAATTCACAGCAGGCTGGGAGGAAACAGAACCGAGAGCAGCTCCTGGCCCAGGGAGTCGGCAAATCCCCTTTAGTGGCAGAGAGGTTTGTGCTGTTGCCATGTTCAAGGGAGTGGGACTGTCCCAAACCAGCACAGGGCCAGCACTCGGGGCTGGAGATGGGCTGGGACTAGCAGTCGGCACACGCTGGGGTTACAGTCACAGCTTCAGAGTTTAAGGCCAGGAGGGACCATTTGCCCATCCAGTCTGACCCCCTGAATGCCCAGAGCAGAGAACTTCCCCCAGCTCCCCTGCACTGAGCCCAGTCACTTGTGTTTGACTAAAGCATCCCCCAGAAAGGCCTCTGGCCTGGAAGTGGGGAGCTGGCACCGGGGGTTAATCCCCCGCACGGGGAGAAACTGCTGCCTCCTTTCTCACTGGAGTTTGCCCAGGGTATGTCTACACTACGAAATTAGGTCGAATTAATAGAAGCCGGTTTTATAGAAATCGGTTGTATACAGCCGATTGTGTGTGTCCCCACATAAAATGCTCTAAGTGCATTAGTTCGGCGGACCGCGTCCACAGTACTGAGGCTAGCGTCGGCTTCCGGCGCATTGCACTATGGGTAGCTATCCCACAGTTCCCGCAGTCTCCGCTGCCCATTGGAATTCTGGGTTGAGATCCCAATGCCCGGATGATGCAAAACAGTGCCGCGGGGGGTTCTGGGTACATGTCGTCAGGCCCCTCCCCCTCCGTCACAGCAACGGCAGACAATAGATTCGCGCCTTTTTACCTGGGTTACCTGTGCAGACAACATACCACGGCAAGCATGGAGCCCGCTCAGCTCAGCTCACCGTCACCATATGTCATCTAGGTGCCGGCAGACGTGGGACTGCATTGCTACACAGCAGCAGCAGCTAACTGCCTTTTGGCAGTAGATGGTGCAGCATGACTGGTACCCTTCATTGGCAATCTGGGTGCCGGTAGCCGTGGGGCTGCATTGCACCAGCCCCCTTGCCTTTTGGCAGTAGATGGTTTATTATGACTGGTAACCGTTCTCGTTGGACAGCAGTGGCTGTCAATCATGGGCACCTGGGCAGACAATGATGGTTATCAGTTGTAGTGTACTATTTTCTGCAAAGCACCCAGTTTTCTGCTAAGCACCCAGAAGAGGCCGAGGGCGATCTGGGTGCTGGCAGACATGGGGCTGGCAGCCGTGGGGCTGCATTGCACCAGCCCCCTTGCCTTGATGATGATGGTTATCAGACGTAGTATGCGAAGGATGGGGCTACATTGCTACACAGCAGCAACCCCTTGCCTTTTGGGCAGTAGATAGTATATTATGACTGGTATCCATCGTTGTCATACTGCAGTGGGTATCAGATTGTGCAATAGACCTGAAGGCTAACTGCCAAGTGCCTAGTATTTGCTGCCAAGCACCCAGAAAATGCCAAGGGCTATCAGTCATGCTGCACCGTCGTCTTAAGATGTAAAAAATAGATTTATTCTGTATTCATTTGCTTCCCCCCTCCCTCCCTCCTGCTAAACCCAGGCTTTTGAGTTCAATCTTTGGGGGGGGGACATTCTGTGTGACAGTTGTTTGTGTTTCTCCCTGATGCAAAGCCACC
>NW_020688073.1:0-1774 GCF_002925995.2 Terrapene triunguis | reverse complement strand
CCAAGTGACTTAGGGTCAGTGAAAGCTAATGGGATTTAGAACCTTAAGTGCCTAAATCACTTTTCAGGATATGACTCTGTTCCCGGGAGACAGTGAATTAGAACTGGAGGAGAAGGGGAACAGACCAATCCCAGCCCTTGGAGAAGCTGGGTGGGCCAGGAAGAAGCTGTAGGAAACGTGTGTCTGCCACAGGATTGGACCCGTTACCAGGGTGTTGTCCCCCTGCCTTCCCCCACAGCTCCGGGATAGAAGGGACCCCGGCTATTCGAACCTGTTAGCGAACCTCGCTGGGAGTGAGAGGAGCCGAAGGACCCACCAAACACAGGCGCCTTTAACTCCATCTGTGGGAGGAGAGCGAGCCCTGGGGAAAGGGGGGGTACCCAGGGAGTGCTAAGGAGGGAAGGCAGAGTGGGGGAAGAGGGGGTGCTGAAAAGAACCCCAGGTCCCTGTGTGCTGCCCCAGTGCAGAGAGGCAGCCCCAAGACAGATTGCACTGACTCTGGGGTCACAGGCTGGGGTTTCCCTTCTTACTGAGAACACAGACCCCTCAGGAGGATTTTGGGTGCCTCCGTTTTCGGTTGCTCAAGCTGAGACACCCTAAAAGGGACAGATTTATCAAAGGAGCCAGGCATCGGCCATCGGAAAGTCCAGCCCCTGTTAATAGGCCTCAGGTGGGACATCCCAGAAGAGTGAGCCAACACTTACTTGTTCAGTGTGTGATTCTGAAATCTGCCTAGATTTGAGGGGCAAACATTTAAAGGATGTTAATATCGGTGCCCACTTTGGCTTCCTTTTCCTTGTGAAGCATTTTATACTTTCCAGAAATAAACTGTTATAACTGAGCTAAATACTACAACTCAAGCAACCACAGGTCTCTAGATTCACTGGCTGGAGCACTGGACTGGGACTCAGCACATCCTGTATTGCTTCTTGCTTGGTCTTTGTGCAGTGACTAGGGCCATGGGTTCCTGATCCCTGACTGCGGGTCCTGCACAAAACCAACAAAAATCAGGATTGAAACATTTCTGTCTTACGGCCTGGATAAAACGTGTTCTGACCAATTCCTGTTGCACATTCAGAAGCTGCTGCTGGATGGGAAAGAGGAAGATTGCGCAAGATTTACAAGCAGTTTGTGCAGCTGCATGTTTCTGTCTGGATTTGTATCACTGTGCAGAGGTGGGGACGGTGGTAGACACCAAAGCCAATACCCAGAGGGCCATCCTAGAGCTGCACTGACTAAAGCTTTAGAAAAGCTCTGGCTATCAGTGCTCTAGGTGGAAAAGAAAAACAATTGGTCATTCCCAGGATCCTGTGCTTGTCTGTCAAACGAGATCACCACAGTACAAGGAAAGTCTGAATTCTTAATTCTCTCCCTATTGAATGAATATTAAAGAGTCTGTGGAACACCATCCCCCCACCCCAATACACAAGGAAATCCAGAGGATATAAATCGAACTCTCACTGTACTATAGAGCAGTCGGCTCTTTGAATCCCACTGTGTGCACTAGTGGTTGGGCGGCTGGATTGGGAGTCAGGAGACAGGGATTTTTTCCCGCCTCTGCCACTCCCCTGTTGCTGGACAAGTCCCTGCCATGAGTTGTGACTCTATTTCTCCCTGCCCCCCTTTCCTTACTGAGGGTGGGGGTTTCAAAACCCAGTAAAAGATCGGGATGTCAATTCTTATTCATTTGGGCATCCAAATCCCGCAGGAGGCTTTGAAAAAATCTCAGCCCTAGGCTGTAAGAGCTTTGTGCACAGGATGGTCTCACAGGCAC
>NW_020688072.1:0-1008 GCF_002925995.2 Terrapene triunguis | reverse complement strand
CCCAGTACATGGTAGAGCTGAGGCCGCAGCTCAGTGGACCCTTAGCAGAGGTGGCGGCTGAAATGCCTAAGGAACACATGAACAGTTATGAACTTTTTAAAAACAAGGCCAGAATCAGAATGGGGCTAACACCTGAGCATGCCCGTCGGCGGTTCAGAGCCCTAAGGTGGAAACCCGATGTGTCATTTACCCGACATGCCTACCACATTGGGAAAAATTGGGATGCCTGGATATCAGGAGCAAATGTTAAATCTACGGAAGAGTTGCCCTTCCTATTGCAAATGGAGCAGTTTTTAGAGGGTGTTCCTGAGGAAATAGAAAGGTACATCCTAGATGGGAAGCCCAAAACTGTAACCGAGGCGGGGGAGATTGGAGCCAAATGGGTGGAGGTGACAGAAAAGAAAAAAGCTAGTAGCAGTTGGAGCGAATATCAGAAGGGGCAAGCCGAAACAAAACCTTACCACCGGGGACAACCCAAGGCCCCACCCACATCCCAAGGGAAACCCCAGACGCCTTCTCACCCCACCACACCAGTCTCCATCAACCAACATCGCCCCGGTGATACCTTAGCAGGGCGATGTTTTAAATGTAATGAACTGGGGCATATAAAGGCTCACTGCCCCAAGAACCCTAACCGATTACAGTTCATTACACCCCAATCACACCAAAGATCCCCAGACCCAGATGCCTCTCTCATACCCTCGGAGCGAAGGGAAACCTTGAGAGTGGGCGGAAAGAAGGTTATCGCTTGGAGGGACACTGGGGCACAAGTGTCAACTATCCACCAATCCCTAGTGGACCCCAAACTCATCAACCCGGAGGCTACAGTGACAATTCAACCCTTCGTGTCACAGTCTGTAACCTTGCCTACAGCCCAGTTGCATGTCCAGTACAAGGGCTGGGCAGGAATGTGGACTTTTGCAGTCTATGACAATTATCCCATCCCCATGCTGCTGGGGGAAGACTTGGCCAACCATGTGAAGCTAGCCAAGAGGGTGGGAATAGTCA
>NW_020688071.1:0-4718 GCF_002925995.2 Terrapene triunguis | reverse complement strand
TGCAGTGAGTCAGTGCATGCTGGCTGTGCAGACCGCAGGGCAATGGGATTTATAGCTGCTCTTCTCCAGGAGATAAATAGGTTTCCATTCTGGTCCCCTTGTTTTTATTTTGTCCTTGAGTTTAACAGATGCAGATAATCTGCATAATCTCAGCCAGAGGCACTGCCCAGTGAGTCCCACAGCTGTAACTTTGTGGCAGGAATACAAATGTCTGAAAGGCCAAAACTATGGCTATGTCTACACTACACAGCTTTTGACACAGCCATGCTGCTAAAAGTCATGCAGTGGAGCCGCTGTTTGTCAGCTCTCCTGGCGACAAAAAACTTCTACCCCCAACGAGCGGCATTTGCGTTGTCGGCAGGAAAGCACTCCTGCCGACAATGCACTGTTCACATTGGCACTTGTCGCGGCAAAACTTTTGTCTTTCGGGGGGGGGGAGGGGTTAACACCTCTGAAAGACAAAAGTTTTGTCGTTCAATTGCCAGTGTGGACATAGCCTATAACAGGGTTCAAAAAAGAACTAGATAAATTCATGGAGCATAGGTCCATCAATGGCTATTAACCAGGATGGGCAGGGATGGTGTCCCTAGCCTCTGTTTGCCAGAAGCTGGCAATGGGCGGCAGGAGATGGATCACTTGATGATTGCCTGTTCTGTTCATTCCCTCTGGGGCCCCTGGCATTGGCCACTGTCGGAAGACAGGATAATGGTCTAGATGGACCTTTGGTCTGACCCAGTATGGCCGTTCTTATGTTCTTATGTCAGAAATCACATGGCAGATTCACCAGAGGATCTAGAGGCAAAGGCCCCCAATCCTCTTAGCTCTGCCCTGTAGTCCCAGCCACATTGCTCTGCTCCCTCCAGAGATGGCAGGATCACAGGATACTTGTGGGTTCAGCCCAAATTCTGGGCAGCTGGGAGAAACTTACCCCGGAACCTCCACTCACTGCCTCATTCGCAGAGTTGGCCAATCTCAAACCTGGGGTATGTGTGTGTTTTGTTCTTCATCTGCATATGCAGGAACCACACGCCCCCTCTCCTGCCAACATGAAGGCGATGGAATCAGGCTTCCCTAGGGCCAGAACTCTGCTCTGCTGGATGAACTGCCAGGTTCATACTGAGCTTCATGCCCTGGCTCAGGCAGTGAGCACTGACTACTGTGCCCATTGTACCCACAGTTTGCAGGAGTTTATCAGCCAGGCTTCTGCACATCCAGTGACTCCAGCTCCCTGTCTGCTGAGGAGCAAGGCCACCTGCTGAGACTCTTTGGAGCTGTCTCCTACACTGTGTGGGTGATCCCTACAGTTCTGTCTATCTAGACATTTCCAGTGTCCCAATCACCATAGTATCTAGGCACAGTAACTGTCTCCACATCTGGAAACAGAAGGGCACACTGAGCTGGGGGTCTGCATGTTTTTCTGGCTCCTGCACGGGCAGCTGCTCCCTGGATCCTGAAAACCACCTTTACAAAAGGTATTTTATGGGCAAGGAAACCAAATCAGAAGGGGGCAGATTTGCATTTGCTCAGAGTCAGCATCCACCAGGCACCCAACATGTTGAGGGCCTGCAAAAACCTAGGGTGTGTGCTTCATCCTCATTCCAAAGGTAGAGTGCCTCTCTCTGGGTCTGACAAGGTGGGGGAGGGAATATCTTTTATTGGGCCAACTCTGATGGTGAGAGACAAACTGTCTATTTTACCCAGAGCTCTTCTTCAGGTCTGTCAGCTTGTCCATCTCTCACCACATCCTTCTCGCTCTTGCTCACACACACCCTCTTTGCCATATGGCATTATTGCCTTGGACCCGTCAGGATCAAACCCCATGATGCTGGGTGCTGTACCAACACAGACGCAGTCTAATCTAGTCTTAACTAATCAATAGTGTCTCTAAGAATCTTTACCATCTAAGAGCTTCTGTCCAAAAAGGAGTCATACAGCCATAGAGTTTAAGGCCAGAAGGAACCACTAGATCAGGAGTGGGCAAACTTTTTGGCCTGAGGGCCACATCTGGGTGAGGAAATAGCATGCAGGGCCCTGGGGGAGGGGGCAGAGGGCTCTGCCTTGGGCAATATGCCCACAGTATTGCTAACACTTGCAAAGGGATCATGATCCACAGGATTTTGGTGCCTGTCAGGATAGGAGAAGCTCCTCTGTTCCTGCAATTTTGAGGGTAGGCATGCAGGCAGAGCTCTGAGGACCCAGATCTGCCCAGCCACTGAGCCTTCACGTGTAGAGCAGGTTAGCAGAGAGAGGGTCAGGGCAGCAGGGAGTGAGGGAGAAGTTGAGGAATTGGTGCTGTTGGGATCTGGGCAGAAAAGAAGCCCTGGAGCAGCAGGAGGAAAGAAGAAATAAAATAAAAAATAATTATTTGTAGCTATTTGGACAATTGAAATCGGATTTTTATAAAAAACTAAATCATGATACTGTCTCAGATGACCTCATTAAAAAAACAAGGGAAATACAACCTAGATGGAGCTATTATAAGGTAGGTGAACAACTGGTTGGAAAACCGTTCCCAGAGAGTAGTTATCAGTGGTTCACAGTCAAGTTGGAAGGGCATAATGAGTGGGGTCCCGCAGGGATCAATTCTGGGTCCGGTTCTGTTCAATATCTTCATCAATTATTTAGATGATGGCATAGAGAGCACATTTATAAAATTTGCGGATGATACCAAGCTGGGAGGGTTGACAGCACTTTGGAAGACAAGATTAAAATTCAAAATGATCTGGACAAACTGGAGAAATGGTCTGAAATTCAATAAGGACAAATGCAAAGTACTCCACTTAGGAAGGAACAATCAGTTGCACACATACAAAATGGGAAATGACTGCCTAGGAAGGAGTACCGCAGAAAGGGATCTGGGGTCATAGTGGATCACAAACTAAATCTGAGTCAACAGTGTAACACCGTTGCAGAAAAAGCAAACATCATTCTGAGATGTATTAGCAGGAGTGTTGTAAGCAAGACACGAGAAGTAATTCTTCCGCTCTACTCTGCGCTGATTAGGCCTCAACTAGAGTATTGTGTCCAGTTCTGGGTGCCACATTTCAGGAAAGATGTGGAGAAATTGGAGAAAGTCCAGAGAAGAACAACAAAATTGATTAAAGGTCTGGAAAACATGACCTATGAGGGAAGATTGAAAAAATTGGGTTTGTTAGTCTGGAGAAGAGAAGACTGAGGGGGGACATGATAACAGTTTTCAAGTACATAAAAGGTTGTTACAAGGAGGAGGGAGAAAAATTGTTCTCATTGTTCTCTTGTTCAATTGTTCCCTGAGGACAGGACAAGAAGCAATGGGCTTTAATTGCAGCAAGGGAGGTTTAGGTTGGACACTAGGAAAAACTTTCTAACTGTCAGGCTGGCTAAGCACTGGAATAAATTGCCCAGGGAGGTTGTGCAATCTCCATCATTGGAGGTTTTTAAGAGCAGGTTGGACAAACACCTGTCAGGGATGGTCTAGATAATACTTAGTCCTGCCTTGAGTGCAGGGAACTGGACTAGATGACCTCTCGAGGTCCCTTCCTGTTCTATGATTCTATGTATTGTAACTGCAAAATCATTTATCTGTCAATATAGTTAGTAAAACGAGAAGAAAGGCGAATGATTTTGTGGTTTCACAGTAGTGAGGGTAAGTGGAGTCCCGCATGCTCAGACAGGGAGTGACGTGTTTTGTGGGCATTAAAGATTGTCTTTTCAACCTGCAATTCTCACACGCACACACTGGCAGAGGACTACAGGGGAGTCAAGGAGTCAAAAGACAGACTGAAAAGAATGATTTGGGGAGCCTGAGTCATGATTTTTGAGGTCTTGAGGCTGACAGCCATGTGCCCATGTACCCCAGAGGGGCTGCAGGGGAAAGGTGGCTCAGGCCACCTGAACCAAATTGTTTCTGACATAAAATCCCAGAAAGGTGGGGCTGGAAGGGACCCCGAGACATTCCTGGCAGCTGTTTGGCCTGTTCTTAAAAACCTCCAGTGGGGGTGATTCCAGGACCCTGCTTGGAAGTCTGTTCCAGAGCTTGACTCCCTTATGGGGGGGCATAGTGGGAGATTGGGGGAGCAGGGGGTATGTTGCCAATTTTGATTGGATGTATTCCTGGGGCTTCATTACATGACATAATCTTCAATGAAAGATTAATCTTTAATTCCTGGAGACTCCAGGACAATCAGCGGGGGGCACTGGGAGCCCAGCACTGGGGGAGTGCAGAGAGCGGGGGAATGGCTGGAGCCTGCGCCTCTTGTTGGCCGAACTATGCAGGGCCTTGCAGGGAGGCTTGAGGCTGCCTGACCCAGCCGAGCTCCCGGAGGGACTTCCCCGCAGGGCCACAGAAAGTGCTGGGAAGGAAGCAGCTGCTCAGGTGCGGGTGACTCACCAGCCCTGGAAGTCCCGATGTCGGGACCTATGTCCCCGTGAGTCAGGGCCACGCACGGGAGCAGGTATCAGCTCCGCAACCGAGATCCCGGCCCACGTCACACCCCCCCCCCCCGCACTGCCCGCCTCCCCCCCAACAGGTCCTCCGCCCGCCCCCCAGTCAGCTACTCCGCGCACCCCCCCGCACTGCCTGCACCCCCAGCTCCTCCGCACCCCCCGCACTGCCCGGCCAACTCCTCCGCCCCCTCCCCCCACCACCTCCCCCAGTCAGCTCCTCCACACCCCCCCGCACCGCCCGCCTCCCTCAGCTTGTCCGCACCCCCACATACACTGCCCGCCCCCCCCAACAG
>NW_020688070.1:838-8460 GCF_002925995.2 Terrapene triunguis | reverse complement strand
ACTATGGAATTAGCTGCTCTGCCAGTGTGTGAATGTCATTATCATGTTGCTGCTATTTAACACTTTAACAGAAAATATGGACAGAATCATATTGTGAGCTATTATATATTTGTTTATTATTAATATTTCTCCATAGTGTATTGCACTAATACATAATGTCACTGGCAAAAGACATTTTTCTGGTCTATCTTCCATGCAGATGAGTGTGTTTTGTCCTTCTTCCCGATGATCGGACAGGTGTCATTTGTGACTTTTTTTTTATTTATTTAGCTGCCTCCTTCTACTGGATCTCCAGCAATATCCACTGCCCCCTCGTTTTGATTCTTGTCTTGCAAGAAGTGGTCATACAATAGCAGACTTGTTACAAACGTTTCCCATTCATGCAGATGGCAAAAGGACATTTATCCACTTACAGGTCTTCAGATGACTCTTAGTTCATTCAGCTATCTGCATATATGATGCTCTTACACAGGTGAAACCCAAAAGCTAAACTGGCTAGGAACCTACAAAGTTTTAAATTAGGAACTAGCACCCTTGCCCGCATCCCTAAATGCAGATTTTATAGCTTGTACAAAAACTTCTGTTTTCCCCCTGAAGTTTAAATAAATGATCCACTCTTAATGTTTTCTTTTCTGGTCACTAATAGGATGGATAAAGTTGTCTGAGAATTTGTGGCTGCTCTTGGGGTGGTATTAAGATTGTTTGAATAACCTTAACTGTGCATTTCAATACTTCTGCTTTAAAATTAAAGCATTAGAAACATCTTACTTTTGCCAATTTCCCTGTACAATACTCATGACCATAGATGCTTCTAAAATGAAAGCCAGAGGTCTGAACATCCTCAATGGCCCCCCACTACTGAAAATATGTGGACAAATTGGAGAGAATCCAGCGGAGGGCAACGACAATTATTAGGGGGCTGGGACACATGACTTATGAGGAGAGGCTGAGTGAACTGTGCTTATTTAGTCTGCAGAAGAGAAGCGATGGGGATTTGATAGCAGCCTTCAACTACCTGAAGAGGGTTCCAAAGAGGATGGAGCTAGGCTGTTCTCAGTGGTGGCAGATGACAGAACAAGGAGCAATGGTCTCAAGTTGCAGTGAGGGAGGTCTAGTTTGGATATTAGGAAACACTATTTCACTAGGAGGGTGGTGAAGCATTGGAATGGGTTACCTAGGGAGATGGTGGAAGCTCTATCCTTAGAGGTTTTTAAGGCCTGGCTTGACAAAGCCCTGGCTTGGATGATTTAGTTGGGGCTGGTCCTGCTTTGAGCAGGGGGTTGGACTAGATGACCTCTTGAGGTCTCTTCCAACCCTAATCGTCTATGATTCTATGAATGCAGGTAGAATATAGTCTAGACAAGTGGAGAGTTGTCTTAATGACATGTCATGGTTTCAATTCATGATGAGGATGTGTCAGAAGGCTAACTCATCAAGTCCATATTTCAGTATACCCATTATTTGAAAGTCACATAACACCATGCATCTACATGGTGTTAGGTCATGAAGAACTAAAGCTCTTTCTTGGAGCTTTCACGACTATCCTTGTTGAGGATAACTAAATTCCCCGGTCGTTACAGTACCCCAAATTTCCTTTTTGATTAAGAGATCTAATTTAAAATACTTACTTGACATACTTTTTCGTGTTTCTCTAAATTATTAATATTTTTCAAATATAGACCAATTAAAATGGACCAATGCCAGCCAAGCTCACATTTTATTCTTTATTTTTATTAACATATATTGAATGCCACTCACTATAATAACAAAAATACAAAAGTAAACCAAAATGAAACAATATAATACAAATGATGTCAGATTGAAAATGATCTGCATAAATAGCATGATATCTTCGATATATTTGATGCAACCCTTTCTTGTTATATACATACATTCCATTTAACTCCTAAAACCATCTCAAACATCACTGTCTTGCATCCGCACTACAATTAAACTCAGCTGAATTATGTTTAAAATCTGAACAAGCTTGAGGTGCCCACCCAGAAAGAATCCAACTGCCACTACCCACATGCCATTTTACTAATGACTGCTGCTTGAGACAAATAAATGCCTTTTGAGCAGAGAGACAATATCCAGAGTTGTTCTTTCGGTTGCCTCTGGGTTGGATTTGTGGGAAATTAAGGGGAAATGGTTGATGCTTTAAATGGGAGGAAGGAAAACATCAATAGGATTTCTCTAGCTGTTTAAAGAGAAATGTGTTTGCAGAAAACTCAGGGAGAACGCTATTTGAACAAGAAAATTATTGAGAAGCACGTAATTAGTCCTGTGTCCTTAATATCTGTCCTATTAAAGGGCCCAGTTTGAGACTTTAAGGCACAGCACTCGGATGGGGCTGGGGCCATGCCATCCCAACGTGAGCTTTGGGATTCATTGGACACAATTCACCCCAGTTGTGCTGAATCAGGCCCATGAAGGAGCTCCTAGGACACAGGAGAGATGCAACTCCTTTGCTGTCTTTAAAGGTATCTACTCACCTCTGCGCTTAGCAAGGCCATGGCTCCACCTGCCCACTCTGAAGAGGCTAGTACTGGCAGTGTTGCTAGCCACACAGTCTTTCCTCAAAGGGTCACATGTACAGGTCTTGCATGGGGATGCGGCATCTGCTTGTGCCCTCCTTTCCCCTCTTCCACCCTCTGTGGGTATGTGTTGTGGAAGAAAACAAAGTCCTCACTCTGAGTTTAAAGCAACAAGCCAGAGGCAGCTTTATTACAAGCAATTGCAATTCGTCGAGAGAGTACACACGGACAGGGATTCCCCCTCCCGAGGCAGGTATCCACCAGTTAAACAATTACGGCAAGCATTTATACCTTTTGTTACATACAGTAATGATCAACAGCTGCATTTTGTTTATGCATATTCCTTCCTGATATCTTACTTTTCTCAGCAATTTTTTGCTACAGTCTGCATTCCATTCTTATCTAACACAAGGTCAAAATAACCTCTCACCGTTTTTTTCCCATTCACCCAAGCCCTGCATTAAAGTATCGTATTATTAAATAGAAGAGTTAGCCTGACTCTTGCTCTTCCTGGAAGACTAAGATGTCTGTGCTTTTCCCAACTTCCACAGTGTGAAGGGCTGGGCACAGTCTTGCCCAAAGTGTGGATGGAGGGTCAGATTTTTAAAGATATTTAGGCATCTAAATGTGCAGATAGGCACCTAATGGGATTTTTTTAAATTGCCCAACTTGCACAGGAATAGAGGAGACTAAGACCCCAAACTCTTGGCTTTCGTTTCCAGCTTTCAGAGTGGTAGCCGTGTTAGTCTGTATCAGTAAAAACAATGAGGAGTCCTTGTGGCACCTTAGGCCTGGTCTACACTAGGCTTTTATGTCGAATTTAGCGCCGTTATATCGAATTAACCCTGCACCCGTCCACACCAGGAAGCCATTTAGTTCGACATAGAGCTCTGTTTAAATCGATTTCTGTAATCCTCCCCAACGAGAGGAGTAGCGCTAAATTCGACATGGCCATGTCGAATTAGGCTAGGTGTGGATGGAAATCGACGCTAATAGCTCCGGGAGCTATCCCACAGTGCACCACTCTGTTGACGCTCTGGACAGCAGTCCGAGCTCGGATGCTCTGACCAGCCACACCCCGGGAAAATTTGAATTCCTTTTCCTGTCTGGGCAGTTTGAAGCGCAGTTTCTGTTTGGACACCGTGGCGAGCTCAGCAGCAGTGTCAGCAGTGGCAACGATGCAGAGCTCTCCAGCAGAGATGGCCGTGCAATCCAATAGAAAGAGGGCCCCAGCATGGACGGATCGGGAAGTCTTGGATCTCATCGCTGTGTGGGGAGATGAGTCCGTGCTTTCCGAGCTGCGCTCCAAAAGACGGAATGCAAAGACCTATGAGAAGATCTCTAAAGCCATGGCAGAGAGAGGCTACAGCCGGGATGCAACGCAGTGCCGCCTGAAAATCAAGGAGCTGAGACAAGGCTACCAGAAGACCAAAGAGGCAAACGGACGCTCCGGATCCCAGCCCCACACATCCCGTTTCTACGAGGCACTGCATTCCATCCTAGGTGCGGCCGCCACCACTACCCCACCCCTGACCGTGGACTCTGAGAATGGGATATTGTCCGCGGCCGGTTCCTCAGCGGACGGGGAAGAGGAGGAAGGAGATGAGGAGGACGAGGCAGTAGACAGCGCTTACAACGCTGATTTGCCCGACAGCCAGGAGCTCTTCATCACCCTGACAGAGATCCCCTACCAACCCTTCCCAGCCGTTACCCCAGACACAGATTCAGGGGAAGGATCAAGCAGTAAGTGTTTTAAATATCTAAACATTTATTTACAACATAACTGGCGTATTTAAAATATTAACAGTAGCTAAAGTGCTTTAAAACATGTAAACATTTATTTGCAACAAAACAGGAAGATTGAAAATATGAACAGTGGGTAAAGTGCTTCAAAACATGTAAACAGGAAAGTCAAACAAAAGGGGAATCAGTGCAAAGTGTGTCATGATTAGTCTGTCTTTGGGCGCCTCAATATATAGTCCGAATCATTTTCAAAAAATTGCACAATGTCCGCTTCATGATTATAGTGCCCAAAACCCTGCAGTCATTTGTCCCTCCAAGGGCACCTAAGCCAAGAACTGGTCAATGTAGCCAGGGATAGAGGCGACATCCTCCGGGGAGAACTCCTCATACACCTCCTGCAGGTGTTTTTCCAGCCTCATCAGCAGGTTCCTGGGCAGGGAGAGCTTATTAGGCCCCCCGTGGTAGGACACGTTTCCCTGCCACAACGCCAGCAGGTACTCCGGGATCATGGCCTTGCACAGCAGTGCAGCAAATGGCCCCGGTTTCTGCAGGCTGTCCCGGAGCATCTTCTCCTTCTGGCTCTCCGAGACCTTCAGGAGGGTGATGTCTGGCATGACTCCCTGCTGTGAATTAGGTAGGGGAAAGTTAGTATTGGGACTGCTTGCCCGTCCCTTTACAGAACTGCAACCGCCGGTTTACAGCCATGCGGTTTACAGCCGCGAGGGGGTGGGACAGGGCCAGAGTTCATGCTTGCAAGATTGCTGCCAGCAGAGACTCGCATTGCTTTCTATGTGAAAGGAGGCCAGTGCCACTCTTAAAGTTTTAAGCGGCCACAAGTCTACGGCTTACCATGTTTGCCAGCTAGACAAAGTCCGGTGTCCAGCCCTGCTCCTCAGCTCGCCACAGCAAGACCGCAGGCACTGTAGGCGAGGGCCGAAAATTCGACCTAGTCCTCAGTGCGCGTGTGATAGGTGCTCTGCATGGTCTTGTTGACAGAGAAAGACTATGTTCTCTATTCACAGATACATTGCTCTGTCTCAGGAATTCACTCCCTTTTTCCAATTCCCACAGCCACATCTGCCCAGAGGCTAGCGCACATTAGGAGGAGGAAGAAGAGGACACGGGAAGACATGTTTGCTGAACTAATGGGATGCTCCCGAGCACAGGCAGCCCAGCAGACACAGTGGAGGGAGAACTTGTCCCAAATGCACCGGGCAAACATGGAACGGGAGGAGAGGTGGCGACAGGAGGACAGGCAGGCTACTCAAACGCTGCTTGGACTAATGAGGGAGCAAACGGACACGCTCCGCCGCCTTGTGGATGTTCTGCAGGACCGGAGGCAGGAGGAGAGAGCCCCGCTGCAATCTCTCTGTAACTGCCCTGCCCCGCCACCAAGTCCCATACCCCCCTCACCCAAAGTCCAAACACGGAGGGGTGGAAAGGGCCGTGAAAAATTTCACTCCACCCCTGCGGACTGCTCTAGCACTAGAAGGCTCTCATTCCCCAAAATTTGAAAAGTCCTTTCCTACCCGCCTCACACAAGACCCCGTCCAAGTTTCACCCCCCCGTTCCATGTGCGGTTGTTAATAAAGAATACGTTTCTGTTCATTTCTGTTTCCATCCTCTTCTTTTGGAGGGGAGTCTGTCTGAAGGGGGGGGAAGGGGCTTGGTCATTGGACAGGACAGTCACCTTTAGCAGGGGGCAGGTGCAGCAGCAGGGCACATATACAGTGCAGTGACTAGTTATCCTGGTCAGTCTGGGAGGTGGTTTTCATGTTTTGTGTGGTGGGGGCGGTGGTGTTGCTCTGTGACTTGGTGGCGGGGGAGGGCAGTTACAGATCTTATGCAGCGGTCCTTACCCTGCATCACAGAGCCGCGCAGCAGGGGATCTGTAACCCTCCTCCCCCTGCAAGACAGTCACATAGCCGACACATACACGCAGTCCCGGCCAGGAGGGCTGGCAGGCTCCGTTGAAACAACCAGTCCACCACCGCGGAGCCTGTCATTCCTGGAGTTTAGAAGCATCATTTGCATCACAACCCTAAACCCGCCCCCCGCCACAGTCTGCGTCCCAGGTTTAAAACATTCCCGCGAAAACAGTAATAAAGACAACGGTGTCCATTAACAAAACAGAACAGATTTTATTTTTTGGGAAGGGGGTGAAGGGGGTATGTAAGTGGAGAGGATAGTCGACGGCAACTGGGTAAAGAAACGGGGGCAAGTTCTGCCTCTGTGTCCACAAACTTAAAAGTCACTGGGTACCCTGCTCAGCCTTGAAACTGGCTTTCAAAGCCTCCCGGATGCACAGCGCGTCCCGCTGGGCTCTTCTAATCGCCCGGCTGTCTGGCTGGGCGTAATCAGCAGCCAGGCTATTTGCCTCAACCTCCCACCCCGCCATAAAGGTCTCCCCCTTGCTCTCACACAGATTGTGGAGCACACAGCAAGCTGCAAAAACGATGGGGATATTGGTTTCGCTGAGATCACAGCGAGTGAGTAAGCTTCTCCATCTCCCCTTGAGACGGCCAAAAGCACACTCCACCACCATTCTGCACTTGCTCAGCCGGTAGTTGAAGAGTTCTTTTTCTGTGTCCAGGGCGCCAGTATAGGGCTTCATGAGCCAGGGCATTAGCGGGTAGGCTGGGTCCCCGAGGATCACTGTAGGCATCTCCACATCCCCAACAGTTATCTTGTGGTTCGGGAAGTAAATACCTTCCTGCAGCGTCTAAACAGACCAGAGTTCCTGAACACGCGAGCGTCATGAACCTTGCCCGGCCATCCGACGTAGATGTTTGTAAACCGTCCCCGATGGTCCACCAGTGCTTGCAGCACCATTGAAAAGTAGCCCTTTCTATTGATGTACTGGCTGGCCTGGTGGCCCGGTCCCAGGATAGGGATGTGAGTCCCATCGATAGCCCCACCGCAGTTTGGGAATCCCATCGCGGCAAAGCCATCTATGATGGCCTGCGCGTTTCCCAGGGTCACTACCTTTGACAGCAGTACCTTGACGATTGCCTTGGCTACTTGCATGACAACAACCCCCACGGTAGATTTGCCCACGCCAAAGTGGTTCGCGACTGACCGGTAGCTGTCCGGCGTTGCAAGCTTCCAGAGGGCTATGGCCACTCGCTTCTGGACAGTCAGGGCTGCTCGCATGCGGGTGTCCTTGCGCTTCAGGGCAGGGGACAGCAAGTCACAAAGTTCGAGGAAAGTCCCCTTCCGCATGAGAAAGTTTCGCAGCCACTGGGATTCATCCCAGACCTGAAGCACTATGCGGTCCCACCAGTCCGTGCTTGTTTCCCTGGCCCAGAATCGCCGTTCAACAAAATCCACATGCCCCATTGC
>NW_020688070.1:0-738 GCF_002925995.2 Terrapene triunguis | reverse complement strand
TGGGGCTCGTGGTTTCTGACAGCTCTGTGCTACTCTCCAACTTCAGGCCCTCACGGCGGTGCCGTAGCCTCCTCGCCTGATTTTCTCTGCATCTGCCTGTGGGAAAGGTGTATGATAAGGTGCGAGGCGTTGAGAACGGCCACAACTGCAGCGATGGTCGCAGCGGGATCCATGATCGCAGTGCTGTGGCGTCCGCGCTGTCACTGATCAAAAAGTGCGCGAACTGATTTCCCGCCGGCGCTTTCAGGGAGGGAGGCAGGGCGGTAGTGACTGACGGATGACGACAGTTACCCAAAAGCACCCTCGCCACATTTTTTTACCCAGAAGGCATTGGGGGCTCAACCCAGAATTCCAATGGGCAGCGGGGACTGCGGGAACTGTGGGATAGCTGCCCACAGTGCACTGCTTCCAATGTCGACGCTTTCCCTGGTAGTGTGGACTGACAAAGTCGAATTACTGTCCTTAGTGTAGACACACACGTTCGACTTTCTAATATCGATTGCACATATTCGATTTAACTAAAATCGAACTACTCTCGTAGTGTAGACATACCCTTAGAGACTAACAAATTTAATTGGGCATAAGCTTTCGTGGGCTAGAATCTACTTCATCAGATGCATGGAGTGGAAAATACAGGAGCAGGTATAAATACATTAAAAGATGGGAGGCAACTTTGAGGCAACGCCCATCCTTTCATGTATTTATACCTGCTCCTGTATTTTCTACTCCATGCATCTG
>NW_020688069.1:0-4644 GCF_002925995.2 Terrapene triunguis | reverse complement strand
TTGACAGGGCCAATTCAATCAGGGTGGATGTAGTCCACTCCCAATAATAGATGAGGAGGTGTCAATTCCAGGAGAGGAAAAGCTGCTTCTGTAATGAGCCAGCCACTCCCAGTCCCTATTCAAGCCCAGATTAATGGTGTTGAATTTGCAAATGAATTTTAGTTCTGCTGTTTCTCTTTGAAGTCTGTTTCTGAAGTTTTTTTGTTCAATGATAGTGACTTTTAAATCTGTAATAGAATGACCAGGGAGATTGAAGTGTTCACTTACTGGCTTATGTATGTTACCATTCCTGATGTCCGATTTGTGTCCATTTATTCTTTTGCGGAGGGACTGTCCGGTTTGGCCAATGTACATGGCAGAGGGGCATTGCTGGCACATGATGGCCTATATAACATTAGTGGATGTGCAGGTGAATGAGCCCTTGATGGTGTGGCTGATGTGGTTGGGTCCTCTGATGGTGTCGCCCGAGTAGATATGGGGACAGAGTAGGCAACGAGGTTTGCTACAGGGATTGGTTCCTGGTGTGGTGTGTAGTTGCTGGTGAGTCTTTGCTTCAGGTTGGGGGATTGTCTGTAAGCGAGGACTGGCCTGCCTCCCAAGGTCTGAGAGAGTGAGGGATCATTTTCCAGGATAGGTTGTAGATCGTGGATAATGCACTGGAGAGGTTTTAGCTGGGGGCTGTATGTGATGGCCAGTGGTGTTCTGTTAGTTAGAGAGTGGTGTTCTATTAGGTGTAAGCTTATGCCCAAATAAATCTGTTAGTCTTTAAGGTGCCACCAGACTCCTTGTTTTAAAATAGCATAGAAAGCTCCATATACGAAGCTGGGGTTCAAAGTAACCCTGGAATTTCAGTTTTGCAGCTTTAGAATACACACTCTTCTCTGATCCTCTGCTCGCCTTGTGTCTGATTGAAGTCTAACTTCTGCACTTGCAGTTTCCTTTTAAATGTGCCCCCACTACCCCAGAACACCCTGCTTTGAAGCTACCCCAGAACATCCTGCTTTGAACCTATCCCAGAACACCCTGCTTTGAAGAAGAAAAAACGTGAATCGTCTTGATTCAGCCTGAGCCCATGCAGTGCACAGGCGCCACAGCTCTGCAGCGCCAAACTGTGCCTCTTGCAGAATCCATGTTCACAGAGGGAAAGAAAAGAACTCTCTGCTCTGGAGAAGGCTGTGTTCATCCATGCTTCCAACCTGGCACAGCAGCACAGTGAGCAGGGCGAGCGCATACACACGAAAGGACAGTATGGCCTGGAGTAAATTAGTTATACTCAACCATCACGACTCCCGGGCTATAGCAAGGCTGGAAGAGGAATGTACGCAATTTAAAACCCTTTTTAAACATTTTCTACTCCCAGCTCTCATGACTGCTACAGTCAGATGGTATTTAAGTGGATGGTATTTGGGGGTTTATTGCATTGCAAGTTTCTACTTCCTAGAAGGCTGAAAATGTTTTGTGCTGGGGTTACAGACCCCATCCTGTGCATGAGAGGGGAACGGGGCTTAGGGCTGCTGCAAGGCAACAGCTGGAATAGCAGGTGCCAACCAGGGACAGCAGGCCTTTGGCAGTGGGAGCAGCAGACACTGGGTTTCCTCTATACTCAGCTCTGCCCCAGCTTCAGGTGCAGAAGCCCAGTATCAAGTGGGGCAGGCAGCTGCTGCTGTGGTGAGGGTACCTCCTGCAGAGCTACTTCTGGAAGCGGGGATTTCTCACACTCCAGGTCTCTGTGATTTAGCGATCATTGAGATTAGGAGTGGATAAAGGTAGAGGATCTCACCCCACTTCCCACGGAGTCCTCCTGTCTCCTCAGGAGATGGCAGCTAAAATCAGGAGTATCCCAGGAAAAACAGGAGAGTACAGCGCCATAGAATCATGTCCTGCCTGTGTTTAGCTTTATGTAGTGGTGCTGCAGACCAAACAACCGTCCTCTGCAAAAGTCATTTCTGTGAGGATTGTCATTAGTACTAAAAGGTCATTTTCACTTCATTTTGGTGGAACTGGTGAAATGATTTCAGTCAACTGCATAAAAGGAAAAGGTTTTCAGTAGCCACAGACTTACAACCCTGCATCTCAGTCAAATCCCAAACTGGGAACACGGACCCAAAATGAGGGACACAAAAATAATAGCACAAGAAGTTTTAAATGAGGTTGGAATTATTTTATTCATCACCAATGCTTATGCTAACATCAGCTTCATGATTCAACATTTCCGATGCCAGTAACTTATATGCTACAGACAATGAGACACCCCAAGCTTCATAGAGTTGCCACTATTCAGCAGGGAGAAACTGAGCTATGCTTACATGTTCTGTAAACAAATTCAACCCCGCAAACTCAGCACAGGTGTAGAAATGGAAGTAAACAACTACATTTCCATGGATATGTTCAACATCTTTATTTTGTACTAACCATCATACTGATCTATGGCATCAAGACAAACAGAAGTTATATAAAGAAAGAGGATAAAAACATTAACAGAATTTATATTACGTGATAGACTGTCAGGACAAAGGAGACAAGAACACAGAATGAATAACAGACTTTTGAGAGAGAGAGAGAATCAGTTTAGACACACAAATGACAGACATCATAACAGTAAAGTTGTGAAGAGACAGAACTTCAATGGTTGTACTACTTATAAAATAATAACACATTCCTCACAAGTGCAGCGCGCTGTGATTGTGAACTAATTCATTATCTCAAACATTTTAAAATTTTCCTCTTAAGGTTACCATTTATTTTTTAAAACCATACACACACACACACACACCCTCTTAAGATTTTCCTCATGAAAACATGAAGAAACTCAGTTCATGCACAAAGAAGGTGAGATGCACAACTTCTTCAAGCACTTCACATTATTACGTGGAAGAACAAGAACAAAAAAAAAAAAAAAAATGTTCCCTCATAGCACCAAGAAGAATTTTAATCACAGTTATGTGTGTGAAGGAAAGATATCAAGAAAGCATCACTATTCATAGCTGATTTTAAGGAAATTTTTATACAGAATTATTACATTCTTTTCCAAGCAATTAAATTAACCTTTCCATTTAAAAAAAATAGCTTTTTTTTAAAAAACATACTTCTATAAAAGAAAGTATGTTTTAATTATAAACTACAACTTTTAATATTTTTTTTGCATAGCAAATTTTCTTTAAACTTTGATATATCAAAAAAGCTATAAATGAAACCCTCCAAAATTATGTTCATAGACGCATAGGGCTGGAAGGAACCTTGAGAAGTCATCCAAGTCCAGCTTTCTGCACTGAGGATGGCCCAAGTATACTTAAACCATCCCTGACAGATGTTTATCTAACCTGTTCTTAAAAACTTCCAATGATGAGGATTCCACAACCTCCCTGGGAAGCCTATTCCAGATCTTAACTACCCTTACGGAAAGCTCTTCCTAATTTCTAACCTCAGTCTCCCTTGGTGCAGATTAAGTCCATTACTTCTTGTCCTACCTTCAGTAGACATGGAGAACAATTAATCACCATGCTCTTTATAACAGCCCGTAAATGCCAAAAATATGATATGCCAACAGAACCTCTCACAAGTTTAACTGTGAACAGCACAGAAAACATCATTTTCATGTTATGTTAAGCTCAGAAAAGTGTTAAAAATTCCATTAACAAGATTCTAAGTGGCACATAATACATAAATGGGGTGGGGTGGGTGTTTGTTGGTTTTTTAACGGTTTGAAACTATAAGGGGAGTGTGACATCCACAGCTGGCCCAGGGAACAAAGAACCAAATGTACTACTGCTAGACCAGTTATTCCCAAACTTTTTACTAAAGCAACCCACCAATTACATGATGTGCACTCTCCACAACCCTAATCTGGCCCAGTGCGGAGGGAAGGGGGTTGTAAAGCAAGCCCGCCCATACGCACCCTGTAGCCGTGGCTTGGGTAGTAAACGGTCATTAATTTTCTAGGCCACAAATCTGAACATTCCTCCTCAAATTATAATTTAAAGTTTAGTTCTATTCTTAAAAAACAAACAAACAAAAAAAACCTATAAAATGGAACTGTGAGGTCCAATATTTATTGTCTCAATGATTTCAATATCGAATTTGCTCAGTTTATAGGTAAACAGTTTTCTAAATGCCAGTTCAGCAAACTCAGCTTCGGTTTTGAAAATAAAACTGTGGTCTTTCATTGTCCTTCATCGTCACCAGTACAAGATTCTGCAGGTCAAATTCTGCTCTTTTAGACCTGTGAAACAAAAGTGCCTGCAGGATCAAGGCCTAAATTTGGCACAGGATTAAGTAAACTCAGAAATTGCTAATATGTACATGCTTAATTTTAACCATGTGAGTGGCTGCACTGATGTCAGTGTTAAAGTTAAGCACCCATGTATGTGTTCCCAGGTTTGGGGTCGCATTGTATCCAGTGATTTTGTAACCTGATTATCTGTGCAACTGGAAAATTTAACAAGGATGCCTATTAATGGGGCAAAAGAAGGAATAGAATCAAAATCCCTCTCTTTTAGTTGCAGGGCTAACAGGATTAAAATGTAGTAAAAACTTGTCACTAAAATAAACTGATATTACTCTAAATTTGCATAGGGAACAGAATAGCTGACTAAGAAGATCTGGTTTAATGCAGTTATTTTTCAGAGTAGGACTACACTTTAATTA
>NW_020688068.1:0-2276 GCF_002925995.2 Terrapene triunguis | reverse complement strand
GGTGCCTGGAGCCGGTGTGGGGGGGTGAGGTGGGCCTTAGCCCCCCCTCGCCAAGAGACCCCACCCCTCTCTGTGGCCCTGCGCCAGTCCCTGCTCCTCCTCTTCCCCCTGAAGCCCGCCACATGGCTAGGCTGGAAGCCAGAGCCAGGCAGTGGTAAGAGCTGTCCAGGGAGTCCAGGCCACTGTGAGGAGCCCCGGACCCTCCACCTGCCCTGGGCAGCGCGCCACGGAGGGTGTGGACACAGGCTGGCAGCTGCTCTTGGACACCTGGTCAGGGGGCAGGACCTCAGGGGGAAGAGGAGGAGCAGGGGCATGACCATGGAGAGGGGCAGGACCTCTTGGCCTCCCTACTGCTACTGAGGTTTCAGCACTGCTGCTGTGAGGTGTATGTACACTATATGGATCAGCATTGTCTCTTAAGGGGATTTATACTGGATCTCCTTTCAACAGTCCAATATCTACTCCTGGGGGAATTCTGCACCACTGTGCACATGCAGAATTTGTGTCCCCCGCAGTTTTATTTGCTTCTCTGCAGAAAAATGACTTCTGACGAGGAAGCAAAGGGAAGGCGCAAGAGAGATCACCCGTTCCTCCCCAGCACAGGTGCATTGCTTTGGATGCCCAGAGCAGCTGGCAGAGAGGTAAATCACCACAGGGCTGGGGACACCCAAGCCACTGGCTCCTACCCTGCGCCAGGCTCAGCTGCTAGTCCCAGCTGGGCTGGGAGAGAGGGAGGAAGGGATTTCTTCTTCCCCTGCAAGGAACATGGGGCTGGGTCAGACCCACCCCCAGAAACCTCCCCCAGCTGCAGGAAGCTCCATGCCCCCCTTCACCCTCTTCCTGCTCCCACCACTCCTCGACTGCAGAGGGATGGGTCACTGTACAGGAAGCTACTCCCCCACCCAGCAAACCCTGTGCATCCGGACCCCCCCATACCCAGATCCCACCACTGAGCCTCACACCCCCTGCACCCAGAACCCCCCCCAACTGAATGCCCCACACCTGAACCTCCACCCTTTGCTCAGCTCCCCACACTCAAACCCCACCCCAATGAGCCTCACCCCCCTGCACGTGGACCACCCTGATGAGCCCCACATACCAGGATCCCCAGGCCACCAAGCCTCACTCCCCGAGGACCGGGATCCTTCCCACTAAGCCCCCCACTCCCAGACCCCCTGCCGAGACTCATCCCCGACACCCGGACCCACCCTGCTGAGTCCCAACCCTCTTCACCTGGACTCTCCCAGCAGAGTCCATTCCCCCTGTCCCTGGAACTTCCCAATGAGCCCCCCACCAAGCCGCCTTCACCCAGATTGCCCCACACAGAACCCTCTCACCCCACATCTGGATCCCCCCACACTAAGCCCCTCCACACTTGGACCCTGATGGGCTGAACCTACCTGCTCACGCCTGGATCAGCAGCCAGGACTGGGCGTCCATGCGAGACTCTGTCCCTCTCACTTGCTATCTTGGTGTGCTTGGCACGGAGGGGCAGGGCCTGGGATGTCTCTGGGACAGGCCCAGCTCTTGCACTGTGTCAGGGTTGAGTGCAGCCTCACCGTCAAGTCTATATCCCGGGCAGGGGGGGTTCAGGATGATCCCCAACCTCCATGCAACCAGTGGTCTGTGCTCCCCTCTGCCATGCTGAAGCCTCCACATTTATTTATTGATAAATAAAATGTTCAAAATTTGGCAGAATTTTAAAGTATTGTGCACAGAATTTTTAATTTTTTGGTGCAGAATTCCCTCAGGAGTATATGAGTCAACTCCCTAACTGCTTTGGTGCAGCAAACAGCTGCAAAATGTCCATATTTTGTGCATTTATTACACCGCATGCCTCTATCTGGCCATGCATCATCTCTTGGGATATGACTTTTTCCACATCTTGTCCATGTAGGCTGGAATGCCTCTCTCTTAGCCGGAGAGCTGTCTCTCCTTGCCTCAGGGACTTTATGAGAATGAATTTTAACACTCAGCTGTCTGTTACAGCTTCTAAGCTAGTTTCAGGTTTTTCAAGTTGCTGCTGCGTTTTGTTCTGTTGTTTGACTAATTGACGGCTTTGCTATTTGTATAGCTGCGGATAGGGGGAAATCTCTCTTCAGGGGTCGCTGTTGTGAAATGTTTTTATCTGTTAACCCAATACGTTCATGTTTTGCATTTCTAAAAATTACAGTTTTCAGCCAATGTATGCAGCCCTCTTATAAAAGATTCCATATTTTATCCTGGTTCTTGAGTGCTGTGGGGAGAACATGCTCGTTCACAAACCAGCCTGGGGT
>NW_020688067.1:1085-1245 GCF_002925995.2 Terrapene triunguis | reverse complement strand
CCGGGGGAGCTCTAGGGGCCAGGGGGTGACGCAGCGCCCCCTGGGGGCCAGCCATGGCCAAGCTGACTCTGTTCTCTCTCCCAGGGCCCCGTCCCTCTCGCGTTCCCACGACCGGCCCCGTGGCAAGAAACGCCAGAGCTCGCCCGACCATCGCTATGGA
>NW_020688067.1:0-1075 GCF_002925995.2 Terrapene triunguis | reverse complement strand
CTTTCGATTCTTAAACCCCTGTTGAACGCTGGCCTTGTGACTTTGCAGAACTTGTAGCTCTCAGCTTCTCCCAACTGCTTTGGATTCACAGAAAGAGGGAAAAGAGGCTTCTGGCTTTTTCAGCTCCCAAGCAGTGGCGCGATTTGGAATGAACTGGGCCCAAAAGACAAAACATGTTCCCTCTGCACCTGCCCCATAAACTGCATCCCAAATTCTGATGGTAAAAAGCTTTTCTCCCCCACAGGAATTGTAACAGACACAGGGGGATGGCGTGCCCAATGCTGAGATGCAGCCACCGCTGGCGTGGGACAGCCAGGGAACAGCCACACATAACGCCACACAGGGACAGCTCACCTGACACTGAGATGCAGCCACCTCTGAGGGCGGGGAACAGCTGCACAGTACCACCCCCAGGATTATAGGCGTGAAAGCTTTCCGATCAGTGAACTTCATTCTACCAAGAACCATCTCACCAGTTCTCAGTCCTGCCCACACACCCCAAACTCTGTAGCATTTAGTGTCACTGTCTTTTCCTGCAAAAAGAACAGGAGTACTTGTGGCACCTTAGAGACTAACAAATTTATTTCAGCATAAGCTTTTGTGGGCTACAGCTCACTTCTTCAGATGCATAGAGTGGAACACACAGACAGAAGATATTTATACATACAGAGAACATGAAAAGGTGGAAGTACGCATACCAATTGTAAGAGGCCAATCAATTGAGATGAGCTATCAGTAGCAGCAGAAGAAAAAACTTTGAAGTGATAATCGAGATGACCCATAGAAGGTGTGAGGAGAAGTTAACATGGGGAAAAAAAAATTCAATTAGTGTAATGACCCAACCATTCCCAGTCTCTGTTTAGGCCTAAGTTAATTGTGTCTAATTTGCATATTAATTCGAGTTCAGTAGTCTCTCTTTGGAGTCTGTTTTTGAAGTTTTTTTGTTGCAAAACTGACACCTTCAAGTCTGTCACTGAGTGATTAGAGAGGTTGAAGTGTTCTCCCACTGGTTTTTGAATGTTATGATTCCTGATGTCAGATTTGTGTCCATTTATTCTTTTGCGTAGAGACTGTC
>NW_020688066.1:0-3323 GCF_002925995.2 Terrapene triunguis | reverse complement strand
GGGCAGCCGCATCCCCAGGGCCAAGAGCAGCAGCAGGAGAAGGAGACAGGGGAGCACCCCAGCTGCCCATACCACGGCACAGCCAGCGCATCAGTCACCCCCCCCGGCCGGCTCCAGCCGCCAACCTGGCCAGGAGGGAGGCAATGGGGGGATGGAGGCAGGAGGCAGGGCTGGCACTTAAGAGGAGCAGAGCCATAGAGATGGGTGGGGCCCTCTACCGGGGGGGTGCAGTCCCCCAAGTTTCTGTCTAGCCTACCTCAGCCCCCCCACGGGGAAGAGGATGGTGCCACCCATGGAGGGGGGAAATTGGGGTTTAAGGGTTTAGGGTTTGGATTACAGGGTCAGGGTCTAGGGGTTGGATTAGGGTAAGGGGGAGTTATGTTTAGGGTGTGGATTAGGTTTGGAAAGGGCTAGGGGTTGAGAGGGAGAGTCAGGGCTGCCCGTGGGGGGGGGCAAGCGGGGCAATTTGCCCCAGGCCTCGCAGGGGCCCCCACGAGAATATAGTACTGCAACTTTTTTTTATGGAAGGGGCCCCCGAAATTGCTTTTCCCCAGGCCCCCTGAATCCACTAGGCAGCCCTGGGGAGAGTTAGATTAGGGGAGGGGAGGGGTAGGTTCTGGGAGGCAGGGTTGAGGGTTAGAGGGTTGTGTTTAATGCGAGGGTTAGGATGAGCTTCAGGGATTAGGTTGGGTAAGAGTTTGGGTTCAAAGGTGGGTTAGAGTTAAGGGGTTAGGGTTATGGTCAAGGTGGGCGTTATGATATAATAGGGTGATGGTCGGGGTTAGTTGAAGGGTTAGGGTGCAGGGGTCAGGGTTGGGTTGCCTAGGGTGAAGGGAGGGGTCAGGGTTTAGGGTTGGATTGTGGTGTGGGATAGAGTCAAAGGTTAGGGGGAGGAGTTGGGTTAGAGTACTGGGGAACAGGAGTTAGGGTTTGGGATTAGGGTTAGCAGGTGAGGGCTCAGGGTTTGTCTTTTTTGCTCTTCTAATTGTTTGAATTGACCATTCTGTATCAATTTCCTGTAAATATAGTTTAACTCCTTTTATTGACTTTTCAAAAACATTAGTTTCATTATTATACCACCACCTATATTTTTATTGTGAAATAGTAAATTACAGGTTTTAATACTCATGGGTTTTTTTGTTTTTTAATGTCAGGCTATTATTTGTGATCATATCACTTGAATGCTGTCTGATTTCCTTGGTTGTCTCAGCCCTGCTCCAGAAGTAGCAATTTGTGATGGATGCTGTCTGCCCTGTCACAGTTTCCTACCCCATGAAATCTCTATATTAAATTTGGATCTCAATAAAACAAATGTTTTCTAACTTAGAAAAATGCATTGTTAGAAAACTCATTTAATGTGTCCCAATTTCAAACAGATTTCCCAGAAGTAGCACACTGTGACAATGCATACCCCATCTGCCACAAATCGCTACTCCTAGACCCAGGGCTGGCAAAAACGTGCTATGTAGATGTCAGTAACTGCAACTGGTAGGAAATTGGGGCAGGGAGCAATTTGTAATAGTACATCCTGACACTACAGAGGAGATACTGGGCTGTTTCCCCCCCCCCCAGACATCAGGCTCTCCACCTTCGGGTCAGTGACTGCCAGAGCAGCTGGGGGCTGGTCTTGGTCTCTGTGATGAGCAGGCTACTCTGGATGCAGGAGAGGGTGAGATCTGGGGCAGGTTGTTCAGCAGCCAGGAACCCACGTGCTTGTCCGTCCCTGAGCAGCTGAGGAGCACAGTGTGCAGCTGGTCCATGCACCTGCTGTAGCACTGCTCTGTGGCCAGGCTCTGCTTGGTGGTGGCTGCAAGAGATGGGTCAGCATCAAAAACAGCACAGCAAATGGGGAGCCAGGAGCTGCTGTGGCAATCAGCCACCAGCCAAACCCACAAACCTGTCAGCCTGCAGCATCACCATCTGTCCTCCATGTGCCACACACACCTCTCCACCCCTCCGCTGTATGCCAGAGACGCTCATCTATCCATCTCCCGACATCTGTTTCTCTCTGATTTTCCATGCAGCACCCAACACAATGAGGCCCGGATCTGAGTGACGCTTTTGGGTGCTGCAGTAGTGGAGCTGTAGGGTGACAGTGCATCTCTGGGCATCTCTAGTCTCAGCCACTTTTCTCTTGAGCCCGAAGCCATGACTGAGTTCACACCTCTCGGGCCCAGACCCCATAGCCCCGAAGATACTCAACCAACCACTCGTGCTCTGTGATCCTGTTACAGCAACAAGGATCTCCCCAAAGTCCCCATGAAGAGGAGGAGGAGTGACACCTTGAGCCTGGCAGGCAGCATGAACTCTCCTCAGCATGGCATGGATCATCCCTGGGGCAGACAGATCCTATATGACCCATACGAGACCACGGGGGGCAAGAGAGTGCATCCCACTGAGCCTGATAGGAGGTGTGGACCCTCCCTCTGGGTTGCATTGGGGCAGACAGACCCTCCCCCGAGATGGATCCTCCCCAACCCATGGGAGACTACAGGGTGCCAGGGAGTCTTTACCCAGGGTCTTGCTCTGTTGCAGGCTCTCCATGTGCTACACCGTGATCTCCAGCACGTCAACTTTCTGCAGCTTGGATTGCTGTAAGGAGTGGAGGGAGGCACTGTTAATGAGTGATGGCAGGTACAAGGATTTGGGGACGCAAGGTGCTGGGGTGTCGCAGGTGGGACAGTGCCATGTGTGTCCATCCATCCCCCTCCCCCCCATTTGGGCAGTGACCCGTGGTTGCTATTTCACACTTTAAGAAAAGAGCCCAATGCCACTGTTTGTCACAGGGTAATTTTATTTAACACAAAGCGTTCTTCATCAGAAATTTACAACCCCCACCTTGCCCAGCACCTGCCCAAGGCGGCGCAGTCACTCATGACAGCAAATACCCCAGAACATACAGACCCAAAGGTCAGCAGCTTAAATGAGAAGCAATGAGATGACGCCCAGAGAACCTAGTGAGGGGCTGTGGGGAAGTAGATAAATTGCAACTAACTACAATGGGGAAAATCATAATCCACCAGGGAGAAAAACTGACTCCACTGGGAAATCAAACCAGCTCCAGCGAGCCTGGGATTTCCAGCAATTCGGGATTGGAGCAAGAATTCTCCACTTCCCTTCATTGTCTGGCAATTTCCAGGAAAGGGTAATGTTAGAGAGCCCTCCACAAATGGATAATTCCCAGCCCACTGTGACCAAATGCACCCCTGTATTCACACCCTACACAGTATTGTAACAATCTTTGGACAAAATATGCCTTGTGAGGTAGCATTTGAAACTCAGTGATCAATACTATTTTGGTGAAATGGCTGTAGCAACAGTCT
>NW_020688065.1:0-3304 GCF_002925995.2 Terrapene triunguis | reverse complement strand
TAGGTATGTCCCTTAGAAAAGTAAGCGAGAATTGGCAAACTTGGCTGTCTAAAGTTAGGCTCCTACATCCATATTAGGCTCCTAAATAAAAATGGCCTGATTTTAGAGGTGTTCTATACCTGCATCTTCCATTAATCCAAACACTTTTATTAAGGACCCTAAATATAAACTTCAGAGTCTAACTTTAGGCAATTAAATATAAACATTTTGGCTTTATTAAATCTCCTTTTTTTTTTTTTTGGTTTTATAGTGATGCCCATCATGATAGTGCCTATGGCCCATTGGCCCATATGGCAACTATGAAGCATTGAACATTCCTGTAAAGGTCATAATCTCAACAAAAACAACAAAAGTAATGTTCAAGCAATAATTTAGGGTGAATTGTACTCAGCACAACAACGTTAACAGGTCTATTCTTATGACTATTTAGTCATTGCACTTGGGATGAAACCTCTCCCCTTACAGAATATTTAAAAAGGGATCTTTGCTACAAGTAGTCAAGACTTTGGCATCTCAGCCAAAGGACATCACTGTGATGAGTTTGGTCACAGAGACCCCCTTGGGACTGTCACCTAATGTGCTGAAATTACCTCTGAGCCTGTTTTCCCTGCCAGCTTGGATCTCTAGAACCCTGCCTTGTTGAGCCAGACATGCTAGCCTGCTGCAACACAGACTCAGGGTCTGGGCCACGCTGCAGTCTTTAACCAAAAACAGCTCAGCAGGTTACCTCTCCAGCACCCAGACACCCAGTTCCCAATGGGATCCAAACCGCAAATAAATCCATTTTACTCTGTATAAAGCTTATACAGGGTAAACGCATAAATTGTCCACCCTATATAACACTGATAGAGAGATATGCACAGCTGTTTGCTCCCTCAGATATTAATCACTTACTCTGGGTTTATTAATAAACAGAAGTGATTTTATTAAGTATAAAAAGTAGGATTTAAATGGTTTCAAGTAATAACAGACAGAACAAAGTAAGTCACAAAGCAAAATAAAACAAAATAGGTATCTAAACCTAATACATTAAGAAACTGATTACAGGTAATATCTCACCCTCAGAGATGTTCTAATAAGCTTCTTTTACAGACTAGACTCCTTCCTAGTCTGGGCCCAATCCTTTCCCCTGGTACAGTCCTTGTTAGTTCCAGCAGACATCTCAGGTGGTAAGTAGGGGTTTTCTCCACCACCCCGTTTGTCCTGCTCCATGCCCTTTGGCACAAGGTGGGAATCTTTTGTCTCTCTGGGTCCCCCACCCCTCCTTCTAAATAGAAAAGTACCAGATCTAAGATGGATTTCATTATTTGGTGACATTTTCACATGTCACTGTAAGACCCCCTAGTCCATTCCCCATGGGCTGGCCCACATGTACACAGGAAGCCTTTCAAGTAACTAAGGCCATTTACAGCTGATTGTTTCTGGAGCACCCTTAATGGTCTCCACTTAATATGTTTACATCAGTGATACAAGTTTATATCTTATTCTCCTAATGCCAGATATAAAAATAATACATGCAAACAAATAGGATGAACACACTTAATAGATTACAAGCTTTCTAATGACACCATACAAGGGGTATTTAGTGTAAAGCATATTCCAGTTATGTCATATTCTTAAGCATATTTCCATAAAATATATGGAGTGCAACGTCACAATCACCTCTAGCAACATAGCTCCTGTAACAACAACCAGTGTATTAGTTCAGAGCCGACTCAGAGGAAAACCACCTGCTGATTGACCAAAACCACGTCCTATAAGCACCTCTATATTCCTTGGAAGTCTCCCATATCAATACTGGCTGTTCCCTTCTTAGACGTTGAGACCTCATAGGCTCACAGCATGAAGTAGAATGGAAGCACAAATTAATACAGCTGATGTGTTGAGACCACTGACTGATATTGTCTCATTGTCTCCTTGTACTCCCTTATCCCACTGTATGCATTTGTTGTTTCTTATCCTATATAGCTTGTAGGTGTGATGGGTTTGGGCCCTTTGGGGTCACCTGATGTGATGGGATGCCACTGAGTCAGCCTATTCTGCCAGCCTGGGTTCCCTTTACCTGGCCTTGCTGGGCTAGGCTAGCCTCTTCCAGTCAAGCACACAGGCAGGGCCACACCCCGCTGCACAGAGATCCGCTCTGGAAAGATTCAGCCTTAAGGGCTTGCCCCAACACTCTGGTGCCCACTCCCTTTATGGGGTACAATCCCAAAGGTTTTATGAAATTCACCCCCTCCCTCAATGTGGAGGGAGATAGGCACAACTTCTTGCCTCCCCAGTTAGAAATTACATAAACTGGGTTATATTATAAACAAGAAATGAGTTTATTAACTACAAAAGGTGAATTTTAAGTAAATATAAGAGATAACAGACAAAACAAATCAGATTAGTGAGCAAATGAAACAAAGTATGCAAGCTAAGCTCAATATACTTAAGAAACAGGTTACAAAATGTAATTTCTTACCCTAAATGTTATTATAGGCAGGTTGCAAAGTTTCTGTGATTCACAGTTCCAGTTATATTTCTTTTCAGACTGGACCCCGTCTCAGTCTGGACTCCTCTCCCTTCCTCTCCCCCTTCCTTCAGGTGGCGTTAGCAGTCTCTCTTCTTGGGCAGACAGGCCATGGAGAGGAGGAGTCCTGTTTGCCTTCCTCCCCACCCTTAAATAGGATTTACATAAGGTGGGAATCCTTTGTTTCCCAAACTTGACCTCCTCCCCCCTTCCCTTCCTGTGGAACGTTATAAGAAATCCCAGGTAATGTTTAGTATCAGGTGACAAGACCACCTGACTCTGTAGTATCACAGCATCCATGAGTCAGTGGCAGTATGGAGGATGCACAGGAAGGCCAAGCATTTTCACAGTCCATTTTCATCGCTGACGGGCCATCAGCCCTGTCTGACTTTTCCATTGTTGTACCTCAAGTGTTAGCAGTGGGTATCACCCAAAATAGCATAATTGAAAAACAGATACATAGTCAATATTCCTAACTTCAGATACAGAAATGATACGGCAGGGGTCGGCAACCTACGGCACGTGAACCGATTTTGAGTGGCACGCAGCTCCCTGCTGTGGTCCCGTCCCCCAACCCCCCCCCCGCCCACCACTCTCCCCTGCGGGGGCAGGAGGCAGAAGCTTGGTTCTGCGGCAGCCAAGCTTCCCCTCTCCCCCGCTTCTTTCCTGCCCCTCCTCCTCTCCTTCCCTGAGCCAATCAGCTGATGGCCCTAGCGAGGGGGTGGGGTAAGAGCAGCAGCGTGCACACAGCTCCATAGAGGAGGCAGAGAGAAGTAGGGACAGAGCCTGGGG
>NW_020688064.1:0-3051 GCF_002925995.2 Terrapene triunguis | reverse complement strand
CCCACAGAAGACAGCAGTAGTAATCTGCCCAAGAGTGAGGGCGGGGAAGGGTGTGAAGGGAACACTGATACTTTTGGGGACACATATGGTGAAACTGAGGGACCATATCAACTATCTGGGTGGACCTGCCCCTGAACCCCTTCCTGCTTCCGCGTATCTACTGCTGGCAGCAGGGCCGGCTCCAGCGTTTTTGCCGCCCCAAGCAGCGGAAAAAAAAGAAGAAGCCGCGATCGAAAAAAGCCACGATGGGCGGCAGCTCTACTGCTGCCACTTCATTCTTTGGTGGCAATTCGGCAGCAGGGCCTTACCTCTGAGAGAGATCGAGGAACTCGCCGCGGAATTGCTGCCGAAGAGCCGGACATGCTGCCCCTTTCCGTTGGCCGCCCCAAGCACCTGCTTACTGCGCTGGTGCCTGGAGCCGCCCCTGGCTGGCAGCATGACCAGTCCATAAATCTGGTAGGAAGCCAGAACTGCAGCAGAGATATTTGGATCTATGCTTCCTCTCGTTCTGTGGCTTTTCTGAGGTGTCAATGGGCAAAAACGCCCAAACATTAGGGATACATGTGCAGGTCAATGAGTAAATAAAAAGGGATAGTCGGAGCATGAATGAATAACAATTACTGGACAAATATTACTTCCCATGTCATAAGGAGGAGTTTCATTCATTGTCAAATATAGAGATCAAGAGGAGCAAAAATTCAAGAGATAAGTGATTAATCCTAGATGAACAACCTCTAACACCAGTACAAAGCTCACTGAATCTGCAGCTGCTGAACAGCTGACTGATATACCTTGTATGCTCCCTGTGGACAGAATTTGTGTGTGCTTTTATTTTATCATTTCTGTAAGTAACTGATTTTATTGCCTGAGAAAGGTGTCATATCAATGACTTCATCTTATAGGGCCCTCTGTTTGGCCAAAAAGCTCTCATAACACAAGCAATGCAAACATTTTCACCCTGTCCTGTTAATGAATCTCAAACCCTGACCTAGAAGGCTCTGCTGTAGTAGCAGGGACATCATCCTGTCTCCAGGTCCATTAGATGCTCATTCAGATTAATCTGAATTGTTTTGAAAAATCCACTTCTTTCCCCCTTCAGCTTTCCCCATTTCCCGTATTCCATCCTCCTCCACCTTTCTTTCTCTCATCCATCCAAAACACTCCCAACATCAGCTCACTAGTCTTCAACTAACACTTCTCCTCCCACTGCCACATTGTCTCTCCTTGATCCCAAAGTGGTAGCACGGGAAGTCTGTGGCGGAGCCAGAACGGGAAGAACCCAGTCTCCTGATTCCTAGTAGCATGCTTTAGCCACCCCTTGCATTTCACTTTATCAAACTGAAAAAAAAGGGTTTGGTTAAAGTTTTAGGTTGGCTTTTACTCTGTTTGAACTGTATTTCCCATCTCTAAGGACAATTAGACAGAGCTACGATTAGGGCCCTACCTAAAACATGTCACAGACCGTGACGTCTGGTCTCCCCCCATAAAATCTGGTCTTTTGGGTCTTTTTACCTTATACTATTCCGATTTCACGGGGGAGACCATGAATTTGGTAGGGCCCTAGCTATGATGCTGATTTTTGTGATATGGTGACCTGTCTTTTTGGAACTATAGAAAGATACTGATTAGACATGCATAATAATACCATGCTCCTATATAGCTCTTTTAATCAGTAGCTGTCAAAGCACTTTACAAAGGAGGTAAGTATCATTATCCCCATTTTATGGAAGGTAAAACTGAGGCACAGAGTAGAGAAATGACTTGCACACAAACTCTCTGGTCTCCTGAATACCAGTACTGCTTTATCCATCTGCTAGGCCACAAAGCCACCCCATAGATGTCAGCAGATGCACCCTTACTGGGAGTCACTAGAAGGTGCTATTGCAGAGTGGTTTGCTAGGTCTGTTTATCTGAATGTCTAAGAGGCTCTGGAGAAGTGCTTATTGTCAGCCATTAGATAACACTGCTCTACAGCCAAAATGCTTCTGAAATAAATGTAGTCAAAATTTACTAATTTTGGGTCACTGAGAACGAAAATGATGCTTAAAATTGTTGATAGGCTCTAGTTTTCAAGATATGCTATTGGGTCAGTATATACGACCCCTGACTTGGGAATGGCGGAGGATAAGTGAGTTATAAAGGGAAGGGATCTCAATTTAAACCAGAAATGACTAAAATACATCTTTGACTGGATCTATGAATAAATCTATGACTGGGTTTGGACAGTACTTGCTTTTTAGGCAAAACAATGAATGATGCAATCTGAAGCTGGTATTGCGTCATACATGATATGAATTGCATCATGTTATTCCTAGAAGTCATGGATGATGCAATCATAACGAAGCTTACATCACTCTGCTGAACAAATTGCCCTATATCAGCTCTAGAAATCATACAGTCTCATGCTCTCTTATTTGTCAGTGTTTGATTTTGCAAAGGGACACATTTCTGTTTAGCCAAAGTGAGCAGAGATGCCTCGTACTTGTGTGAACAGTGCAGATAACTTCTGCTACGTTTGTGGTGAAGTGACTTTTGCATCACAAAAGCGCAGTATAACCACTATGGTTAAGAAAGCCTATCACCTTTATTTTGGCTGCAAAATTGGAGATCAGGACAAGAGGTGGGCCCCACACATATGCTGCAACACTTGTGCAACAAATCTTCGCCAGTGGTTGAACAGGAAAAGGAAATCTATGCCTTTTGCAGTGCCAATGATTTGGAGAGAGCCAACAGATCATACCAGCAATTGTTACTTCTGCATGGTGCCTCCAGTTGGGAAAGGTGTGTCAAAGAAGAAAAAGTGGACTGTGCATTATCCAAACATTCCATCAGCTATACGCCCAGTACCCCACGGAGAAGGACTGCCGGTTCCTGATGCACCAGAATCATTCTCACTTGAGTCAGACGAGTAAGAGGAAGAGGATGAAACTTCTGGTCCTGAACCATCAATGTCACAGGACCCACATTTTCTCCCATCCTCCTCCTCTGAACCACACTTCATAACACAAGGTGAACTGAATGACCTTGTCAGGGATTTGGAACTACCCAAGA
>NW_020688063.1:0-10307 GCF_002925995.2 Terrapene triunguis | reverse complement strand
CCAGATTTTCCCGGACATGTTCGGCTTTTGGGGATTTCCCCCCGGACGGGGATTTGAGTCCCCAAAAGCCGGACATGTCCGGGAAAATCCGGACGTATGGTAACCCTAAGACTGCTAGCATTTTACAACAGAAAAGCAGGTCCCATTGTCTTTAAGAAGCAGCAACAAAGAAAGTGAAGGGATAAATAAATTGCTTTTTGAATCTTTTTTCCCCAGGGTTGTGTACTAGGTAAGTTCCTCCACAAGGGCTATTCCTGCTTTCATTGAATATAATGATTGTTTTGCCATGGATCTCAATAGGAGGAGGGTTGGACCCCAAAATGTAGATGTTGGTCTTTTAGGATTATACTTGTAATTTCTGGAGCATGGGCTTAGTGTTAGGAAGGAGACAGGTCACTTGTTTAAAGGTTCATAGGAAGGTGTATCTAATTGCTTACTATAGGCCTGATACCAATCTCATGGAGACTGATTTTACCGGGGTCTAACTCTATCACTTAAATGGAGTTACTTCTAATTTGCAGTGGTGTAAGTGAGATCAAAAGGAGGCCCTATTTTGGTTGAAGAGCTAATTAGTGGAGTGATTCTCTCCCCTTGACTTTCACCTCTGCAAGACCTAGATTCAAATTCCAACTTAGGGCACAAATAACAATGAGTTCAGAATAGTTCCTGTTCGTAGACATCACAAAACCACTGCTCATTTTGGCACACTTTTGCACTGTTGGCAATCTCTGGTAAGGAGAGGCCCATAACTAGAACAGGAAGGTTGTTGCAGGTCAGAATTGATGTGCATAGACAGGGTTGCATGGAAGCCCAGAACTAGAGCAGTAGGAGATGTTGAAGATCAAGACTGAGGTGTGCTGGCAAAGGTTTGCAGGAAAAACTTGCACAGTTCTTGCCTGTACTGTGCTAGGCTCAACCCAATTCTGTTCTCTCATTTTTCCTGAGCATTAAATCTGCTAAAAAAAATAGCTACCTAGCTTTCATTTGATTGGTTGCAGAGTCATGGGTTTATTATATAGCCTGTTATTCTTTTTGGAACATTGAGCAAGTCAAAGGAGGAAGCTGGGAAATTTAGTCTGCACGGGAGTCACGTTTCTCAGACATAGTTGTGCACTAATTCTGTACATATGGGTCCCATTTCAATAATTCTCTTTGCATTTGAAGCTAATCTTTTTGATTCCTGATCATTCAGCTTCAATCCAAAGTGCTGTAAGACTAAATTTTACCCTCAGGATAAATGAGCGTCCCACTCCCATTGACTTTAATGGAAATGAGGCAAACATATTTGAGGGGAGAATTTAGCTCCCACTTTGAAGTCTGAAAGAAGAACATTTAGACACATCTCACATCGCCACTCAGCATGTTCCTGAGTTTGTGACACAGGACCAACAGGGTAAATAGGGCAGATAAAGACCTCAATTCCCAGTAACTTCACCTAGCAGAACTGTGCTGGATCAAGCCCATATTCATTTGCAAGAAATGTACTGGTCTAGAGTTATCCAAGTGGCTAAAAAGGCCTCTAATTTAGTTTCAGTATATTTGTTCCATACTTTGCTGTGTTTTATAAAATTTATTCCACATGTAACAATGTATAAAATATACTGGAAGTGTGTTATATTGCTGCCCAAATTATGACATATGGGATTTGTTTAAGGTGCAGAGTACTATGCCATAACATATTTCAAAAAGGCTATTAATTTTGTAATATTTTAAATATATTGTCTCATTTGAAACATACCATCTGTGCAATAAATTTTATTATTGAACAGAATTTGGTTTTGAATAGCGCCTTTCATAGTTAGGGAATTGTACGCTGCTTTCCAATGTGATGGGTCAGATACAGAGTTCTCTAGCTAAATGCCGCAGTTATCATGCACTCATGACAACAATTGTCAAACATCAGAACCTGTTTTATCAGAGGAGGGAATGTGGGTCAGGGCGACAGGTTTATCCTTTACCATTTTTAGGGCCAGATTCTGTTACCCCTTCTTTAATTGAATAGCACCATTGACTTCAGTCGGACTACTCCTGGAGTAAGGGGCTACCCAACATGAGTATAGATATCAGAATCTGGCCCTTAGAAATGTGTCAAGAGATCAGCTCCCCATGAGATAGACAGTTTCTGTGCTTATATACCAGTAATGTGGGCCAACGCAGTTGCCAACTTAACACAATGCTGGCTTCTACTGCAACGGAATATAGTAGGGATGAACTCTTACTGATGGGTTTCCAGATGAGAGAGCTCTGTTTAACGTCTAAGCTGAAGGATGGCACCTCTGCTCAGGTATCACTTCTTCCCAGTACTGTTTATCCAGATGAAATGATAATTTTATATTTTTGTGGGAGTTTGAGCCTCTTTTACCCACTGATTATAGAGGAAACATTAATGGGGGGAGAGATTTACCCTTAGCTCGGTGGGCCATCTCTGGGCCCAACTGTCTGACTTCTGTTCAGAAGGCTGGCATCTCTCCAGCTCTGTGAATTCCACTGTCCCTCAGTGTACATTGACAATCAGTGAAGAACTAACACTCCTCCCATCCCCCCACTCATGATCCTCCAACCTTCTTCCCCAGTACTCTTTGTAAAGGTTGAGCCTAGATAGAAATAAGTTTACTGTAATATTTTAAATATATTTACGAGTGTTTATGGTGGAATTCTGTCACAAAGACTGATTAAGGCAAGCCCTGCTTTGATAATTATCTTTGACTGAAAACTACAGCCAGCTCCATAAAACAGTGAGTTTCTTAAGTTAGCAACAATATTTCCATCTTGCCAAGACAGATTTAGTTCTAGTCAGTATTTAAAAAATGTACAAGTCAGGTCAATCAAGTTATAATTGGCTCTAATTAGCACCCCTGCAAGTTGTGCCATTTTTACCAGCAGCTGAGTGACACTCAAAACAATGTGAAATTTTGTCCTACCTTTGAAAATAACAAAGGGAATAAAGGAAATGACTTGAAACTTGTTCCTAACGACCAATTGCCCAGCTGGTGAATGTGGGTCATATTTCTCCACATTACTTACATTGAGTAGTATCTTACTCAGTGAGTAATCGGGATTACTTGTGGAGTAAGGCACTATTTAGTATGAGTATGGACGGCAGAATCTAACCTCTGAGTGATATGCAAATACAACATCAATAGAAATAGATTTTGGAAAGTAATTTTGTATTCAGAGAGCTAAATGAGCTCTACAAGTCATGCTGAGTAAAATCAAATTGCACCATCCTGGAATGGAGCCTATTTAATAAAGCCCTGTCAGAGGAACATATTCTCTGGCTCACGTGTGCATGCACACACAAAGACAGTTAAGCACTTTACAAGGCATAGATGCTGATAAGTAGGAACTGAGTCATGAACTCCTTACTTAGGCAAAACTCTCATTGACTACAATGGGATTTGTTTTAACACACACTTGAGGATTGGGCCCTTTGCGATAAAAAGGTTTTCATGCATTTATCATGGAACTACCTCATGATGCTCTAACCGTAGCGATAGTGAGGAGGCTTGTGTGCAGAGTGCCCATGTAAATTTAAGGATATGAGGAACAGAGAGAATAACAGATGACTGATGCTGACAGGCACCCTCACGCTGCATTTGCAGAGGGTGGGGGGAGGAGTGGAGCCCATGTTTTCTGATGTCCACTAGGGCAGGTGTGGTACTTAAAATGGTGTGTTACTATTGGCTCTCCTGATGTCAATGGATGGAGTAGAGATGTAGGGGCAAGCCCAAAAGTGGTAAACTCACTGCATCACTGATGACCCAATAAACCTCTTGTAAAGATTCAGGCTAAGTATTTTGAACAAGGGTTGTTGCATCTGAGAGCTTTTTGCTGTGTCACTTTAATTCTTACACAGCTGAAATATTTAAATAAAACAATACTGGTTTTAGAATGGGCAAACTTGTACATTCCGAACGCCTTCCTTCTCTTTCAAGAACCCGAAAGGCTGCTGTGGTTTGTGCTTTACTTTTTATTTATTAGAATACTTTGATTATAGATTAAGTGCACACATTAGTCATTAGTGTTTCACTTGCCTTGCAGTGGGAATTCTGGACTTTGATAAATGGATACACTCAGCATCATTGTAGACTTTACAAATGACTCTGTGTCCCCTGCTGATAAAAATGCTCTTTTGTAATTTCCTTAGGTAATACTCAATCTAGTGCAATTTATATCTCCGTGCCTCCCACAACAGCAGTATGCTAGGGGGACTATTTATTGTTTATTCCTCTTTTTTCCAGTGGTAGAAGAACACCAGTATTGCAAAAGGCCAATGGAATTTTTGTGCACTGAAACTGTTAGTGTTTCTACACTGATATGGGAAGCTCTGAAGTTTGTGATTTTTCAAATTTATAATTAACAAAATCATCAGTATCTTAAGATGTAATCACCTCCCCCTCTTCACCCTAATTGTCGAAACTCTAACTTGTACCAGGCGTCTGGCAGTGGTCACAGGCAGCTGGCAGTGGTTGCAGACATTGGCAATGATTGCTGAAGCATTGCCTGCTGTCGTCTTGTCCTGGGGCTGCCAGGATTTGGTGCCAAGCAATCTCTCTTGGCTCTGAGCTGCTTAAACTCTGGAGCTGCTCTGCAGAGAAGATTCCTGAGAGAAACACGTGATTTAGTTCACTGAAATGGTTGGTCCTGGGTCCGTCAGGAGAGGTAAAATTATGACATTAGGCTCCTGTTTTGGTTTGGTTTGGGATATGTCACTAGCAGATGTACAGCTATGACTTTGTTCCAAAAGAAAATTCAAAATCACCCAGGTATATTCAGGCAATAGGATTGCTTGAATTGCTAAACACACCATTGTTTTTTTCTGAAGGAAAAATGTTCCTGTATGCAACATGACTAATATTCAAGCTGCTCAGTGACTACTTGAGTATTCTGCCTCTGGTCTTGACTAAAGCTGGATATTTCAGAACAAGGCAAACTCCCCCACTATAATGCGCTACTATAATGTATGACACTATAGTGTATGAAGGTGGGGATTATTTATTCCTGTTGCCAGTTTATATCCTAAAACATGAGGATTTAAAGCCCTTGAAGTTTAATTGTTCTTAGTGTAAATTCACAGTGTATTCTCATATAGGACCAGATTTTCAAAAATGAAGCAGTTAAAATTTTTGCACTTGTCTAACATATACATGGCAATCTTCTATGTGCATACCATAATCATAATGCATGGGCAGCTAAGCATCGCAAGCAGTTGATTTACACACGTGCATCAAAGATTTGCAAACATAAATTAGACAAGCGCAATAATTTGGATTTGTCTGACTTTGAAAATCTGGCTCACAATGTCTAATCCTCTTTTGAATTTTACTGAGTTGTTTGCCTCAATATTATTCCACAACAGTTAGCTTCACAAGAATGTAAAAAGCACAGGTGAGTAATTTTTCTCCAAGGCCATCATGGATTTTGTATCTAATTGACAAGAAAGTATGACTTTTTTTCCGGACCATACATAATTAGCTGTGTGCACAATTCCAAAACTGCAGAAACGCACTGGGAACCAGGTACTTCCATATTGTAATCCCAGCTCTGCCACTGATGAACTATGTGGCTTTGCTAAAGTCACTAAGGACAAGATTTTTAAAGAGACTTAGGGATTTAGGGTATGTCTACACTACGAAATTAGGTCGAATTTATAGAAGCCCCTTTTATAGAAATCGGTTTTATACAGTCGATTGTGTATGTCCCCACATAAAATGCTTTAAGTGCATTAAGTCGGCGGACCGCGTCCACAGTACCGAGGCTAGCGTCGACTTCCGGAGCGTTGCACTGTGGGTAGCTATCCCACAGTTCCCGCAATCTCCGCCGCCCATTGGAATTCTGGGTTGAAATCCCAATGCCTGATGATGCAAAAACAGTGTCACAGGGGGTTCTGGGTACATGTCGTCAGGCCCCTCCCCCCCGTCAGAGCAACGGCAGACAATCGATTCACGCCTTTTTACCTGGGTTACCTGTGCAGACAACATACCACAGCAAGCATGGAGCCCGCTCAGCTCAGCTCAGCTCACCATCACCATATGTCATCTGGGTGCCGGCAGACGTGGTACTGCATTGCTACACAGCAGCAGCTAATTGCCTTTTGGCAGTAGACGGTGCAGTATGACTGGTAGCCGTCATCGGCTATCTGGGTGCTGGCAGACGTGGGGCTGCATTGCTATACAGCAGCAGCTCCTTGCCGTTTGGCAGTAGATGGTGTATTACGACTGGTATCCTTCATCATCATATTCCTCAGTGAGTTCGATCAGAGGCACCTGGGCAGACATGTTTTGTCTCTTGGAGACTCAGTCCTGCCGGCAGTACTATTGAACCGTCTTGACGATGATGGCTAGCAGTCGTAGTACAGCATCTTCTGCCAAGCACCCAGAAGATGCCGATGGCTATCAGTCATGCTGCACTGTCTGCTGCCAGCTTAAGATGTAAAAAATAGATGGACCAGATTTGTTCTGTATTCATTTGCTTCCCCCTCCCTCCGTGAAATCAACGGCCTGCTAAACCCAGGGTTTTGAGTTCAATCTTTGGGGGGGCCATTCTGTGTGACAGTTGTTTGTGTTTCTCCCTGATGCACAGCCACCTTTGTTGATTTTAATTCCCTGTACCTGTAAGCCATGTCGTCACTCGCCCCTCCCGCCGTCCCTCCGTCAGACAATAGTTTCGCACCTTTTTTCAGCCCAGACGCCATAGCACTGGGATCATGGAGCCCGCTCAGATCACCGCGGCAATTATGAGCACTATGAACACCACGCGCATTGTCCTGGAGTATATGCAGAGCCAGAACATGCCAAAGCAAAACCAGGCGAGGAGGCGATTGCAGCGATAGCAGCGCGGCAACGAGAGTGATGAGGAAATTGACATGGACATAGACCTCTCACAAAGTACAGGCCCCAGCAATGTGCAAATCATGGTGTTACTGGGGCAGGTTCATGGCGTGGAACGCCGATTCTGGGCCCAGGAAACAAGCACAGACTGGTGGGACCGCATCGTGTTGCAGGTGTGGGACTATTCCCAGTGGCTGCGAAACTTTCGCATGCGTAAGGGCACTTTCATGGAACTTTGTGACTTGCTTTCCCCTGCCCTGAAGCACCAGAATACCAGGATGAGAGCAGCCCTCACAGTTGAGAAGCGAGTGGCGATAGCCCTGTGGAAGCTTGCCACGCCAGACAGCTACCGGTCAGTCGGGAATCAATTTGGAGTGGGCAAATCTACTGTGGGGGCTGCTGTGATCCAAGTAGCCAACGCAATCAAAGACCTGCTGATATCAAGGGTAGTGACTCTGGGAAACGTGCAGGTCATAGTGGATGGCTTTCCTGCAATGGGATTCCCAAACTGTGGTGGGGCGATAGACGGAACCCATATCTCTATCTTGTCACCGGAGCACCAAGCCACCGAGTACATAAACCGCAAGGGGTACTTTTCAATGCTGCTGCAAGCCCTGGTGGATAACAAGGGACGTTTCACTAACATCAACATGGGATGGCCGGGAAAGGTACATGATGCTCGCGTCTTCAGGAACTCTGGTCTGTTTCAAAAGCTGGAGGAAGGGACTTTCTTTCCGGACCAGAAAATAACCGTTGGGGATGTTGAAATGCCTATCATTATCCTTGGGGACCCAGCCTACCCCTTAATGCCATGGCTCATGAAGCCGTACACAGGCAGCCTGGACAGTAGTCAGGACCTGTTCAACTATAGGCTGAGTAAGTGCCAAATGGTGGTGGAATGTGCATTTGGACGTTTAAAAGCGCACTGGCGCAGTTTACTGACTCGGATAGACCTCAGCGAAGCCAATATTCCAATTGTTATTGCTGCTTGCTGTGCGCTCCACAATATCTGTGAGAGTAAGGGGGAGACATTTATGGTGGGGTGGGAGGTTGAGACAAATCGTCTGGCTGCTGATTATGCGCAGCCAGATACCAGGGCGGTTAGAAGAGTACAGCAGGGCGCGGCAGCCATGGTAAGCCACAGTCTTTTGGCTTTTTTAACCTTCTTAACATGTGGGAATGGTTTCAAACAGTAGCGCCCTCATTTCCCATACCAAGCACCCATTGGGTTTGCCATTTAAAATGGGTTTGCAATGTAAAAGGAGGGGCTGCGGTTTCCGGGTTAACATGGAGGACAAACCCAACCACCCCCCCCACACACACCCAATTCTCTGGGATGATCACTTCACCCCTCCCCCCTACCGCGTGGCTAACAGCGGGGAACATTTCTGTTCAGCCGAGCAGGAACGGGCACCTCTGAATGTCCCCTTAATAAAATCACCCCATTTCAACCGGGTGACCGTGAATGATATCACTCTCCTGAGGATAACAAAGAGAGATAAGGAATGGATGTTGTCTGCATGCCAGCAAACACCGGGACCATACGCTGCCATGCTTTGTTATGCAATGATTCCAGACTACGTGCTACTGGCCTGGCGTGGTAAAGTGTCCTACCATGGTGGACGGAATAAGGCAGCCCTCCCCAAAAACCTTTTGCAAAGGCTTTGAGAGTACATGAAGGAGAGCTTTCTGCAGATGTCCCTGGAGGATTTCCGCTCCATCCCCATACACGTTAACAGACTTTTCCAGTAGCTGTACTGGCCACGATTGCCAGGGCAAATTAATCATTAATCATTAAACACGCTTGCTTTTAAACCATGTGTAATATTTACAAAGGTACACTCACCAGAGGTCCCTTGTGTGCCCTCAGGGTCTGGGAGCACGCCTTGGGTGAGTTCGGGGGTTACTGGTTCCAGGTCCAGGGTGATAAACATATCCTGGCTGTTGGGGAAACCGGTTTCTCCGCTTCCTTGCTGTGAGCTATCTTCATTGTCTTCATCATCATCTTCCTCGTACCCCGAACCCGCTTCCCTGTTGCGCGATTCTCCATTGATGGAGTCAAAGCACATGGTTGGAGTAGTGGTGGCTGCACCCCCTAGCATGGCATACAGCTCCGCGTAGAAGCGGCATGTTTGCGGCTCTGCCCCGGACCTTCCGTTTGCCTCTCTGGCTTTGTGGTAGGGTTGCCTGAGCTCCTTAATTTTCATGCGGCACTGCTGTGCGTCCCTGTTATGGCCTCTGTCCTTCATGGCCTTTGAGACTTTTTCTAATATTTTGCCATTTCGTTTACTGCTAGCACTGATTCGTCTCCCCATATGGCGAGCAGATCCTGTATCTCCTGTTCTGTCCATGCTGGAGCTCTTTTGCGATTCCGGGACTCCATCATGGTTACCTGTGCTGATGAGCTCTGCGTGGTCACCTATGCTCTCCACGCTGGGCAAACAGGAAATTAAATTCAAAAGTTTGCGGGGCTTTTCCTGTCTACCTGGTCAGTGCATCTGAGTTGAGAGTGCTGTCCAGAGCGGTCACAATGAAGCACTGTGGGATAGGTCCCCGAGGCCAATAACGTCGAATTCCATCCACACTACCCCAAATCCGACCTGCAAAGGCCGATTTTAGCACTAATCCCCTCGTCGGAGGTGGAGTAAAGAAACCGGTTTAAAGGGCCCTTTAAGTCGAAAAAAAGGGCTTCGTCGTGTGGACGTGTCCAGGCTTAATTCGATTTAACGCTGCTAAATTCGACCTAAACTCATAGTGTAGACCAGGCCTTAGGCTCCTAACACTTAGATCCCTTTTGAAAATTCGACATAGGCTCCTAAATCAGGTAGGTGTTGCAATACTGAGCACAGCAATGCCTAAATATCTTTAAAAATCTGTGCCTAAATGCCTGATTCAGTGATTTTCTTAAGCACATGCTTAATGTAGTATTCCCATTGACTTCATGGAGTCTCACTGACATCAGTGGAACTACTCATGTGAGTTAAGTGAAGCATATGTGTAAGAGTTTGCAGGGTCAGGGCTCAAAACTCTGTGCTTTATTAACCCATCTTTAAAAAAGGGAAAATAATAAATATTTACCTTTTATGGATATTATAAATAGAATTGGTTCAAACACCAACAGAAATTTCACAGGGGTTTCTAAAACTTCAACAAAAAAACTTTTGTTTTTTTTTTAAAAAAAAAAAAAAAAAAAAAAAAAAAAAAAAATTCAGTGGAATTTGTTTTGTTTTTCAAATCAGCAATTTTTTTAAATGAATTTTTTCTCTTTTTAAATTAAAAACCTTCAAAATCAAAATGATCTGTTTGGAAATGATTGCATTGTGTGGCTTATCAAAATTGGCAATGGAAAATAAACTTTAAAAAATAAACAAGACAAACTGAAAATGTCAAATGAAAGTTGAAAAATGACAAACAAAATATGATAACCACATCAAAGACTAATTAACGTTACACTTTTTGTCCAAAAAAAAAAAAAAA
>NW_020688062.1:0-1452 GCF_002925995.2 Terrapene triunguis | reverse complement strand
TTGGGTCTTTTTCTTATATAGGCTCCTATTACCCTCCACCCCCGTCCCGATTTTTCACACTTGCTGTCTGGTCACCCTAAGCTGCCAGCCCCCCACCAAGTGATCCAGTGCATCCCCTGGCGCAGATCCCAGATCCCGCGCCCCACGCAGCCCCCTGGCGCAGAGCCGATCCCAGATCCCGCCCCCCACGCAGCCCCCCGGCGCAGAGCCGATCCCAGATCCCGCGCCCCACGCAGCCCCCCCATGGCCAGTACAGCCCACATTACAACCCCTGTGCCCCCTCCCAGAGGCTCAGCACACCCACTTCCCACTCTGGTGACCCAGTAAAGTAGACCCCCCCCATGCCCACCCCCCGCGCTGCCTGGGGTCTCACTGGCCAGGCCCTGCGCTCCCGTCACTCGTGGTAAATTAAGGCCTCTCGGGGCCCCTTGTTGGTTTTTTTTAACAGGTTTGTAATAAAAAGCCTCCTTGGCGCTCCCTGTCCTGTCCTGCCCCCCTTAACCCCTTTGCTGCTGGCACTTCCTGTGTGGGCAGAGCCACGGTGCCAGGTCCCCGGGGGGCAGCTGTGAATTGGTTTCTGTTGCTGGGGGGGGGACAACGATTCGGGGGCACCCCAGCGTGGGGGGAGGGACACCAGGTATCCAGCATGGGGGTGAGCTCAGTTTGCTGGGCATGGAGACCAGGCCACCCCATGGAGCAACTGGGCATGGGGGGGGGGAGGGGAATGGCCCGGGCAGTGACCCTGGCCCAGTCGGCACAGGGGTGCGTGGAGCCGAGGCAGGACATGATGCAGTTTCCTCAGGAAACCCTCTCTCCTTGCGGGCTCCGCTTTGCAGACGGAGCCTGGTGCTCGGGGCTGTACCCTGACCTTGCCACAGCTGTGGGCTGTGGGGGAAGGGAGTGGGGGGTAAGGCCCCCCATGCCATGTGTTCCTAGGCCCCTGAGGGAGTCTTGGATGGGGGAGGAGAGCCCCTCGGGGCGTGGCCAGGACAGGGAGCCGAGCCCCACAGGCTGCTCCTGCCCCTCTCGAGGACCCCAGGGCAGACGGGGTGAGGGACCCAGCTCAGCCTGACACGGCCGCGCCCTGGGTCTTGCCCCGTGTGCTGCCCACGGCTGCCCCTTGGCCAGGGCGGACCCAGGCCTCAAACACCTTCCTCGGGCAGCAGAAAGGAGGGGCTGCGGGTCGGGGCTGAGGGGCAGGACTGGGATAGCAGGGGGCTGCAGGTCTGGACTGAGAGCCACCGGCAGAGTGAGGGGAGCCCGGGGGAGGGTCAGAAGCAGCCGCCTGGGTGGACTCACCCCCCCCCATCTCTCTGGTGTCCCCCAGTCTCGCCCCATGGCTCTCTGAGCGATATCAGGGCGCTCAGCGCCCTCTTGTGGCCAGCTGGGGAACGGCCCCAAGGCCTGTGCCCTGCGGTCATTCAGGGACAGGGGAGTTGGGGTCACTCGTGG
>NW_020688061.1:1177-6048 GCF_002925995.2 Terrapene triunguis | reverse complement strand
CTACAACTCCCTGGGCTACTTCCCCATGGCCTCCTCCAAACACCTTCTTTATTCTCACCACAGGACCTTCCTCCTGGTGTCTGATAACGCTTGTGCTCCTCAGTCCTCCAGCAGCACACCCTCTCACTCTCAGCTCCTTGCGCCTCTTGCTCCCAGTTCCTCACACTCCCACCACAAACTGAAGTGAGCTCCTTTTTAAAACCCAGGTGCCCTGATTAGCCTGCCTTAATTGATTCTAGCAGCTTCTTCTTAATTGGCTCCAGGTGTCCTAATTAGCTTGCCTGCCTTAACTGGTTCTAGCAGGTTCCTGATTACTCTAGTGCAGCCCCTGCTCTGGTCACTCAGGGAACAGAAAACTACGCATCCAGTGACCAGTATATTTGCCATCTACCAGACTCCTGTACCCCACTGGTCTGGGTCTGTCACATATCCCTCCTCCCTGCTCAACGCCAAGGGGTTGGGCAGCTTGGGACGCCAGACAGTGCACACGTGACAAGCCATCGGCGTTGCCATGACGGCTCCCTGCTCTGTGTTGCACACGGAACTGGAAAGGTTGGAGGGATAAGAACCATCTGGTCACCCTTGTGTTCTTCTCCTTGTTCCACTGCATCCATTGAAGAGGGGCACGGTCGGTCACGAGGACAAATCTGCGCCCGAGTAGGTAGTAGCGCAATGTTTCCATGGCCCATTTTACAGCGAGGCATTCTCTCTCCACCACTGCATATTTTTGTTCCCTTGGAAGGAGTTTCCGACTGAGGTATAGAATTGGGTGTTCCTCCTCCCCGATCATCTGTGATAGAACGGCCCCCAACCCTACTTCCGATGCATCCGTCTGCAGGATAAACTCCTTGGTGAAATCAGGGGCTATCAGTACGGGGTTATTGCAGAGGGCAGTCCGTAGGTCTGTGAATGCTTCCTCTGCTGCGTCAGACCATCTCACCAGATCAGGTCCACGGGCTTTCACTAGGTCTGTCAGGGGGCTTGCCCTTGTGGCAAAGTGGGGGATAAATCGTCGGTAATACCCCACCACACCTAGGAACGCCCGGACTTGTTTCTTGCGACTTGGTCGGGGCCAATTTTGGATGGCCTCTAACTTGTTCACTTGGGGTTTTACCAGACCTTTTCCCACAATGTAGCCAAGATATTTGGCCTCTGTAAACCCTACAGCACACTTGGCAGGGTTTGCTGTAAGGCCAGCTCGCCTGAAGGTATCGAGGACTGCCTCCATCTTCTCCAGGTGGGTTTCCCAGTCTGGGGTATGAATGACCACATCGTCCAAGTAGGCAGCAGCATAACTGTTATGCGGGCGTAATAGCTTGTCCATGAGGTGCTGGAAGGTAGCTGGGGCCCCATGTAGTCCAAAAGGGAGGACAGTATATTGAAAAAGACCCTCTGGTGTAGAGAACGCAGTCTTTTCCTTTGCGTCTTCTGCAAGGGGAATCTGCCAGTACCCCTTTGTCAAGTCTAGGGTAGTCAAGTACCGGGCATTATCCAGACGGTCCACTAGCTCATCTATGTGAGGTATGGGGTACGCGTCGAACTGAGATACTTCGTTTAGTCACCGGAAGTCATTGCAAAATCTTGTGGTGCCATCAGGTTTGGGCACCAGCACGATTGGGCTGGACCACTGACTGTGAGATTCTTCGATGATCCCCAACTCCAGCATTTTTTTACTTCTGCTTTTATTTCCTCCCTTTTTGCCGCTGGCACCCGATAGGGCCTCATTGTTACTCTGGCCCCAGGGTTCGTGACGATGTGGTGATATGTCTCGGTTGTTCGACCCGGTTTTGTCGAGAACACATCTTGGTTTCGGAAGATCATCTCAGACACCTCATTCTTCTGGTCTGGTGTTAAATCGGGAGACACTCTCACCTGTTTGGAAGGCTTGTTTTCCTGGGTTAGGTCTTTTTGGACCGTTGTGCATGCCTCTTGTGCATGCCAGGGTTTCAGAAGGTTAATGTGATAAATCTGTTCTTGTTTTCTGTGTCCTGGCTGCTGCACCTTGTAGGTTACTTCCCCCACGGGTTCAACCACCTCATAGGGCCCCTGCCATTGGGCCAGAAGCTTGCTTTCTGCCGTGGGTACCAACACCATAACCCGATCCCCTGGTTGGAACTGTCGCACTTTTGCCTGGCGATTGTAATAGGTTCGCTGGGCCTCCTGTGCCTTCTCCAAATGCTCCTGTACAATAGGGGTAACCCGGGCTATCCGGTCTCGCATCTGCATTACATGCTCTATTATATTTCTCCCCTCATTGGGTTCCTCTTCCCAGATCTCTTTGGCGATATCTAGTGACGCCCGTATAATAACTCGAAGGGGGAAAACCCAGTTGAGGCCTGTGGTACCTCCCGGATAGCGAACATAAGGTAGGGTAGTAGGGTGTCCCAATCCTTCCCGTCCCGACTTACCACCTTCCTTATCATAGCCTTGAGGGTTCGGTTAAACCTTTCTACCAACCCATCAGTCTGCAGATGGTAGACCGAAGTTCTCAGGGTATGTATATGGAGCAGCGTACAGAGGTCCTTCATTAGCTTCGACATAAATGGCGTTCCTTGGTCGGTTAATATCTCCTTCAGTAGCCCCATTCGGGCAAAGATCCCCACCAGCTCTTTGGCTATAGTTTTAGAGGCCGTGTTCCGCAGGGGACGGCTTCTGGGTAGCGAGTAGCATAGTCCAAAACAACAAGTATATATTGGTGGCCCTGAGCCGTCTTCTCCAGGGGTCCCACTAGGTCCATGGCTATTCGCTCATACCTCTATGATGGGAAGGGGTACTAAAGGTGCCCTCAATTGGGGTCGGGGACTGTGCAGCTGACACTCCGGGCAGGAGGCACAGTACCTCCGCACTTCTTCATGTACTCTGGGCCAGAAGAACCGTCGTAGGACTCGTGCCAGGGTCTTCTCTATCCCCAAATGCCCCCCAAAAAGATGACTATGAGCAAGACTTAATACAGCATTCTGGTGTTTTTGAGGTACTAGGATCTGCTGTACCTTCTGCCCCTATACTGGTGCAACCCGGTATAAGAGGTCTTTCTTCATTATGAAGTAGGGTCCTGGTCCCTGGGTTTTCCCTTCCACGGGGACCCCATCTATTTCAGTCACCTCCTTCCTAATGTTGTCATACCTTGGGTCTTCTGCCTGGTCCCGTCCAAAATTTCCTCTCCCGGGGCTAATCTGCCCAAGATCTAGGGGCCCAGTCTCTGTTGCCTCTACTGGTTCAGAAGCATTAGGGTGGGGGTCAGACTCAGGTGCTTCTCCCTCCTGCGTGGCTTCCTTTTCAGCTGCGCGGGTCCACCTACCTACAAGAGCGACCCTCTGGCTTTGGGTCAGTATCCGGGTTCCCAAGGCCTTAGCTGCCCTTCTTTCCCTTTTTGTCTTTCTACCCTGTCTGGGAGTGGAGAACAAATCTGGGGATATTTCAGAGAAGATTGGGGGTTGACAGTCTGCTGTGGATGCCTCACCAATTTTAGGGTCCCCATCTTTCTCCAATCCCCCTACTGGGCGTAAGTTTCCAAACCCTGGGAAGTCCCTCCCTATGAGCACCGGGTATGGGAGTTTAGGGACTACACCTGCTGCTACTTCAGTAGTGTTCCCTTGGATCTCGATTTTTACTGGGATGGTGGGGTAGTAACTAACTGTCCCATGGACACATGTTATCCCCGTATGTTTAGCCTGCAGCAGCTGACTACGCTTCACGAGCTTCCCTGAGATAAGCGTGATAGCACTCCCCGAATCAACCAGTGCCGTGGTCCCTACCCCATTTAGTTTCACTGGTCTGGTATACATATGTGGGGTTAGTGAGACCCCCACAAGGTGGATTAGGGAGCATGGGTCTGCCCAGTTCCCCAGGTTACACTGCATAGGTTCCTCAGCATTGGGACACTGTGCAGCTATGTGTCCCCACTCCCCGCAGGCATAACATCTGTATGGCGCCCTAGGCGTTCCCCGGTCTCTTGGTTTGGGCAGTCTAACATCACGATTCTCTTCTCCCTCAGTGCTCCGACTCTTTGTGGCCTCTGATGGGCCTTCACCCTCTCTCTTTTTCCACCTGGGCCCTCCTGGTGGCCCATCACCCAAACTTTAGGGCTTGGTGCTGCTAGTTTAACCCGGGGTGCCTCTTCCTTAACTGGTCGGGTCAGCTCCCTTGCTGTCCTTCGCCTCTCTAACAGGGCGACAACCTCATCATAGGTGGAGGGTTCGTTCTGGCTTACCCAGGCACGAAGGTCTGGTGGTAGTCCCCTCATGTATCGGTCGATGACCAGAACCGCTAGTATCTCTTCCGGACTCCGGGACTCTGTTTGCAACCACTTTCGTGCGAGATGGATGAGGTCATACAATTGGGACCGCGGGGTTTTGTCTTCCTGGTACCTCCAACCGTGATACTGCTGGGCCCGCACTGCTGTCGTTACCCCAGATCTGGCCAGGATCTCTGCTTTCAGCTGGGAGTAGTCTGCCGCAGCCTCTTCAGGCAGATCATGGTAGGCCTTCTGGGCCTCCCCACACAGGAATGGGGCAAGGATGCCAGACCACTGATCTCGAGGCCAGGCCTCCCGTAGGGCTGTCCTCTCAAAGGCCAGAAGGTATGCCTCTACATCATCCTCCCATGTCATTTTCTGCAGCCAATGGCTGGCCCGTATGAGCCGCGTCCCATCATGGCCGCGATTCAGCTCTGCAAGGGACTTTACCTGGTTTACCAGTTCCTGCAACATAGCTCAGTCTTGAGCAGCCTGGTCCATCAGCAGGTGATTAGTCTCTTGCTGCAGCCGTACTGCCTCCCGTTGGGCGGCTGCCTGGACACGAGTAGCCTCCTGCTGGGCCGCCGCAGCTTGTATCAGTGCCCGCACTACGTCATCCATTGTGGTGAAAAAAAAA
>NW_020688061.1:583-1077 GCF_002925995.2 Terrapene triunguis | reverse complement strand
AAGTTCCTCCTCTATCTTGGTGGGTCCTGCGCTTATTGGTGGATTTTCTTGCCTCAGAGATTCACCATGTGGGTTGGGGAACAGCCCAGAGACCTTCCCCTCTGGAAGAACCCACAGTCCAGGTCAATTGGGAGGTTTGGGGGGAACCCGGGCCCACCCTGTACTCCGGGTTCCAGCCCAGGGCCCTGTGGACTGCAGCTGTCTATAGTGCCTCCTGTAACAGCTGCATGACAGCTACAACTCCCTGGGCTACTTCCCCATGGCCTCCTCCAAACACCTTCCTTATTCTCAGCACAGGACCTTCCTCCTGGTGTCTGATAACGCTTGTGCTCCTCAGTCCTCCAGCAGCACACCCTCTCACTCTCAGCTCCTTGTGCCTCTTGCTCCCAGCTCCTCACACTCGCACCACAAACTGAAGTGAGCTCCTTTTAAAACCCAGGTGCCCTGATTAGCCTGCCTTAATTGATTCTAGCAGCTTCTTCTTCATTGGCTCC
>NW_020688061.1:0-483 GCF_002925995.2 Terrapene triunguis | reverse complement strand
CACAGGACCTTCCTCCTGGTGTCTGATAACGCTTGTGCTCCTCAGTCCTCCAGCAGCACACCCTCTCACTCTCAGCTCCTTGTGCCTCTTGCTCCCAGCTCCTCACACTCGCACCACAAACTGAAGTGAGCTCCTTTTAAAACCCAGGTGCCCTGATTAGCCTGCCTTAATTGATTCTAGCAGCTTCTTCTTAATTGGCTCCAGGTGTCCTAATTAGCTTGCCTGCCTTAACTGGTTCTAGCAGGTTCCTGATTACTCTAGTGCAGCCCCTGCTCTGGTCACTCAGGGAACAGAAAACTACTCATCCAGTGACCAGTATATTTGCCCTCTACCAGACTCCTGTACCCCACTGGTCTGGGGCTTGTCACAGCCCTCAGAGTCATATTTAATATTTCTAGTTTCTGATACAAGAATGATACACTTATACAAATAGGAGGACCACACTCAGTAGATTATAAGCTTTGTAATGATACCTTACAAGAG
>NW_020688060.1:0-9560 GCF_002925995.2 Terrapene triunguis | reverse complement strand
GAACCACTCGTTAAAACAAAGAGCACACACAAAAGCCTTTCCCCCCCAAGATTTGAAAGTATCTTGTCTCCTTATTGGTCCTTGGGTCAGGTGTCAGCCAGGTTACCCGAGCTTCTTAACCCTTTACAGGTAAAAGGATTTGGAGTCTCTGTACACAGAGAGCTGTTACCCTTCCCTTCATAGTTATGACAGCACCGCATTCACCAATGTTCAGAATGGCCTTGAAGCATTATCTAGCAGTTTGAGCCAAAAATTGCCACTTGCTTTGCTGAATTGGGGCTTTCAGCAGCACTAAGCCACCTACTAAAACCCAATGGGATTTAAGCACATGCTTAAATTTAAGTATGTGCTTAAGTACTGGGCCTAATGCTCTGATCCTACAAACAGTTACATGTGCACTTAACTAGATGCATATGAGTTGTCCCATGGAGGTCAATGGCACAACTCACATGCATCAAGTTAATCATGTGCATAACTGTTTGCAGTACTGGAGCCTGCTTGAATTTCTCTCTTTTCTTTTCTTAGCTCAGCAAAACATTTATATTGTGAATTTCTATGAAATAAAATCATATTTCTCAGCTATAATGCGATCTGACTCAATAAGCCCCAAATTATTCCTATCATGCTTTCAATGCTGCTGACAAAAGCAACAGAAAGAGAGGCTCTGAGTGTTAACAGCCAGTTGTTTTGTGAAAGTCTGTGTACTTTGTAGTATCATCAAGGCTGTGGGAAAGTCCATACAGTGGCTGGATAAAGGAACTATGAATAGGAGAACACCAAACAGGTTATCAGTTGAGTTGATAGCATATGCTAGGCTATGTCTACAGCTGCAGCTGTGCTGCTGTAAGTTCTCCCCTGTAGCTGCTCCATGCTGAAGGGCCTGGGCGTGAGCTCACCCTTTGGCATAATGAAACCACCCCCAACGAGTGGCGGTAACTATGTCGGCGGGAGATGCTCTCCCGCTGACATAGCACTGTCCACACCCCTGCTTCCATTGGTGAAACTTATATTGGTCTAGGGTTGGTTTTTTTTCACACCCGGACCGACAAAAGTGCTAGTGTAGACATACCCTTACCTTCAACTAGCTTCTCTTTCCTTTCAAAGATGTAGCTTCTCTGCTCCCTTTCCCTTTGCGGCTCCCTGGATTTGCTACCTTCCATTTCTTCCATACCCTAAGGCCTCAGCTACACTTAAAAGTTTTGCTGTAAAGCTGTACCTTTATAGTGTAGACCGAGGTCTACTGACGTTACAGCTATACCCTCCTAGTGTAGATACAGTTATACTGACACAACTATGTTTTTGCTGGTATAGTGATTTGGTGAGTGAAATAAACTGTTCTGGCAAAAGCACGTTTTGGCCAGTATAACTAGTGACATAGCTACGTCAAAAAAAAAAAAAAAAATCAGACCCCTAACTGACATATTGTGCCGCAAAACTTTTAAGTGTAGACTTGGCCTAAGCCAGACTTTTTCACCACAGTGCCCACAGACTTTACCTTCCGATTCCTGTCATGTCCTAAGTGATAAGCCTGACCATTCCCCATCTCACCTCAAGACCCAAGGTAAATAAACAGCACATCATGCATACTGTGTGGTAGCTGCCTCAGGACCTTCCCTTCAGAATCATGCCAGATGGCAGTACGTCTCTAAAATATCTAAATCAAGTAGACACTTCTCTTTAAAGCTTTTTCTCTTTCTCAAAAAGGTCGTTTACAGATAGATGAAAGATCAAGCCTACAATTAGAAATGCGGGTAACTCACTACATGTGCATTTACATACGTAACATACAAATGAATATTACACACAGGCAGAGGGTACAGGCTTGTTAAGTATCAGTTAGTACAAAGGTAGGAGATGTAATAGAAACCTCAACATCCTATGTTACAGTTTTAAAGAACAGGATTGTTAAGTATTAGCTGGGATGGTGACTGGTTAAAAGATAGGATCAAAGGATAGACATAAACGGTCAGTTTTCACAGTGGAGAGAGGTAAATAGCAGGGTCCCTGAAGGAGCTGTACTTGGTCCAGTGCTGTTCAACGTATTCATAAATGATCTGGAAAAAGCGGTTAACAGTGAAGTGGCAAACTTTGCAGATGATACAAAATTATTTGAGATAGTTAAGTCTCAGATCTGACTGCAAAGAGTTTACAAAGGGATCTTACAACACTGGGTGACTGGGCAACAAAATGGCAGATGCAATTCAATGTTGATCAGTGCAAACTAAGCACATTGGAATACATAATCCCAACTATACATACAAAATGATGGGTTTTAAATTAGCTGTTGCCACTCAAGAAAGATATTTGAGACATCTGCTCAGTCAAAAAAGCTAGCAATGTTAGGAACCATTAGGAAAGGGATAGATGATAAAACAGAAAATATCATAATGCCACTACATAAATCCATGGTACACCCACACTTTGAATGCTGTGTGCCATTCTGTTCACCTCATTTAAAAAAAAAGATGTATTAGAATTGGAAAAGGTGCAGAGAAGGCAACAAAAATGATTAGGGGTATGGAACAGCTTCCATATGTTCAGCTTAGAAAAGAGATGACTAAGTGAGGATATGCTAGAGGTCTATAAATCCATGAATGGCCTGGAGAAAGTGAATAGGGAAGTGTTGGCCAAGATGATCAGGGAGGCAACCCCATGTTCTGGGTATCCCTAAACCTTCAATTGCCAGAAGCTGGGACTGGACGGCAGGGGATGGATCACTTGATAAATTGCCCTCTTCTGTTCATTCCCTCTGAAGCATCTGGCATTGGCCACTGTTAGACACAAGATGCTGGAGTAGATGCCATTGGTCTGACCCAGAATGGCCCTTTTTACATTCTTATGAAAAAATCTCATATGAAGACAGATTGAAAAGGTTGGGATTGTTTACCTGAGAAAAACTAAACAAATCACAAGAGACAAGAGAAAAGTATATAAAATAATGAATGGTCTCGAGAAGGTAGATTACGAGCTTCCATAACACAAGAACAAAGTGGCATTCAGTGAAATTAAAAGGCAACACATTACAAAAAAAGAGCTATCGAACAAATGATTGTAAAATGGGTTCATGTTATGAAACTTGCATAGATCTGACAGTCTATTGGGGTGCAAAACAAGTGTAATTTACCTACTGAGGGAACAGAAATGAAGTGTAGCAGTAAAAACAACGGATGGGGAGCAAAATGAAATAGGGAGTGCAGCTTTTCAGACAGATGTACTGATTTCAATTAGTATTCTTTGAAAAACAGACAGCAAATGGCCCAGAGAATTAACCACCAACTATTTTTTTCCCCCGGTTAGGCTTGTTTTACACACACACACACACACACACACACACACACACACACTGCTAAATTTAAATGAGTTATTACTTTGCACTTCATACCCATTTTCAGGACTCTTACGTCTGATGTGCAGTTTACACTACTATTTTAAACCACCGTTGAATTTAGACTACAGCTTTCCATGGGATTGCACCTTCTTAAACCTAGGATTTTTAACCACTTCAGTGCTGCAGGCAGCAGCTGTCTGTGGTATTGTCAGGCTTTATACTGGGTATTTAGGGAAGCGGAGTTCCTGGATCTACTCAATGGCCCATGCAGTATTAAAGGGTGAAATGGTCCCCTGAAATTGATTTTCTGATTATAATGATGTTCTTCAAGTTCTTGCTATGAAAAAAAAATCACATGAGAATTAGGAGAAAGAATGGGTATTAATTTAACCGTAATTCAATTACAATGCTATTCAGTAATGAGGAAAGTAAGGCATAAAACTGGTGGAAGTTAATTAAATATACAGCATTTTAATGCCAAAATATTTGCCCTTGCTATAGGTTTGGTGTTTCTCCAAAATAAAAAGCCATGATACACTCATTTTATTCTTTAGACAGGAAATATTTTACTTCGTTTTGTTTTGTTTTTACAGAAACCTGTTTCCTTCCAACCTGGTTGTTGCAGCTTTTCGAACGGTAAGGCCCATGTAGCTTTCAGAAATGAGTTGCACTGAGCAGGCAGGCCAAAGGAATGCTGGCTTCTCATAAAAGACTGGAGATGTGGTAGATTGTAAAACAAAACAAAAACCCCACCACAATAATTCACCACATTTTCAAAAGCACCTGCGGTAACTTTGGCACCTAGCTCCCTTTGAAAGCCAGTATGAGTTAGGTGTCTGGCTTTACCTTTTGCTGTCTAATATTTTTCATTACATCACTTGTCCCCAGTTCAGTCTCATTTCTCATCTGACGTACAGTGCTATGAGCTAAGCGTGGTAGTACACTAGCTGGCGCCAGAACGTATGAACTTATTTAAACTAGATGAGCCTGAGCTGTAATGTTTGAAGAAGATGTTGGTTTGGGCCCATTTCTAATTTTAGATGTATGTAAAAGATACTTACTGCTGAAGATACTGTATTGCTATAAGTCAGGGTAATTCTTTCAGATAGCCGAGCTGAAAAATAACCGTTGTTAGCTCCATTGTGCTCTTTTCTTCAAAGCAAGATCAAACTCCAAAATCGGGTTTCATATAAAACCATAAAATAGCACAGGTCAAAATCTCATATGAAATAAAAGTGGGAAATATAGCCACAGTATTCCTTGGTGTAGTGGTATTCTGTAATACGGTTTAAGTGAGGAGATTCTGCATTTCTTTACACTGTCATTGACACAATTCACAATTATTCAAATTCTTTGTTTCCTTATTTAAAAAAATAAAAATCAAGAGCCTTGCTCCTGGGATGTGTTTAATTTGGGCGTCAAAGTACATTTATGGCCTTGTTTTTGTGTGTATTAATTAATATTCTTGATATCCCAATCTAACTTACAGGTAAGTTTTAAGGGTGACACTTACATTTGTATAGGTGGCCAATATAAGCACCATATCCATTCCACTTAAGCCCTCAAAATAGGACGTTGGTGTTGCATGGGCCTTGTGCTTGTCCTCTGCATCAGGGTGAATTTCAGCCGGCTAGAGCTTTTCAGATAATGACTTCATTTACCTTAATTCTCTGGGCCATTTGCTGTCTGTTTTTCAAAGAATACTAATTGAAATCAGTACATTTGTCTGAAAAGCTGCCAAAAATATATTTGAGAGACAAGGCTCAAAAGCTTGTCTCTCTCACCAACAGAAGTTGGTCCAATAAAAGCTATTACCTCACCCACCTCGTCTCTCTACTATCTTGGGACCAACACAGCTACAACACTGCATACCAAAAATACATGCCAATCCCAAAATACTCATCAGTTTTGAAAATGTAAGTCATGACTTTGAATTTAAAACTGTTTGGTATTTAAGAAATAGATATTTATAGACAATGTACTGTAGTGGGGAGGTTACAGCTATTGGACAACTTAAAGGAACACTGTCACTTTAAAGCTGTGCAGTAGAAGATTGTGCTCTGGTATCTCCACACAGGGAGCGAACTGTATACCTAATTGCTCCCTTTTCTTATGCGAGAAGGGCCAAAGTCAAGTTGGGTTAGTGGGCCTGATTCTGATCTCTATTGCACTGGTGTAAATTAGGAATAACTCCATTTATCCATTACCAGTAGAATTATTTCTGATTCTCACTAGTGTCCCCTCTCTCTATGCAAGTTTAGTTAGTTTGTAGAGATCCTTTTTATTCTGATTTAGAGCTTGGGCCCAGATCAAAACAATCTGGTGAAATCATACTGGTAACCTTACAGTGATGAAATGTTGTACTAACACAGATAGGGTCACACTGATAATCTGATGGACAGAAAACATGTTGTTTTTTGTATCCACAGTATGCAACGGATTATAAGATAATAGTAAGAAACATCTCTGTTGGAAATGTTACGTTTGAGAAGGTAAGACAGTTTCTATCTCTCTATCTATCGTACTTATATGTCCCGTTTTACTGTAGTATCTGAATGTTTCACAGTCTTTAATGTCTTTACCTCACAACATCCCTGAGAGGTAGGGAAGTGTTATTAATCCCATTTTATAGATGGGGAACTGAGGCACAGGGTCACACAGGAAGTCTGTGGAGGAGAAGGGAATTGAAATCACAGCTCCAGAGTCCGAGGTTAGTGCCCTACTCGCTGGAGGACTAATCCGTAGCCCTTAGTTTCTTAGTCCTTATTCTTTATAAACAAATATAAGAGAAGCTCAGACGTGACTCTTTTCCTCCTTGCATTCTTTAAACCAGTAGGTTGGTTGGGATTGTTTCTAGTTACAGCTTCATTGCATCTTTATTTTATTTAGTCACTGATTTAAGGCAGAAACAGTTGGTTCAAGGGGATGAACATGACAAATTAAAGAAGAACAGAGGCATATCTGCAAGTAGCCAGAAAACTACATCTGATTTGCAGGTGCTGGAGATGGGAGCCGTCCTTATTTTCAAAAGTATGGCCTGTGGAGACGTTGGGTGTCATTTCCAGAAGTGGTCAGCATTGGCCTACCTCTGCTCCCCACTCAGGGGAATCTTGCCCATAGGTTGAGATTTTCAAACATGCCTGTTGTTAGTCTTGTAAACTTAGTATATTCGACCTGGAAGTTATTTAGAGACCAACACAAGATTCCAGGATATTATTTTTCATGGTCACTTTCCCAAGCATAACAGCACTTTCAGCCCATTCTGTTGGCCGGGGGAGGAGGGGGTGTTTATCACACTGAATTTGTTTAATCAGTTAATGTTTAGCTTGAATTTGGAGTTTAACGGGCCCCTGCATGCATTTCCAGTTCAAGTCTAGGCTCTCGCAGCCTGCACCAGCAGCAGCACCTCCAGCCTACGTCATAGCCTCTGGTACAGGGGGGTTGCCCACACTTCCTCTTGCTCTCTGCTAGCAATAGGGACTGGGGAAGGCAGTGGAGGAGAGGAGATAGGAGCTGGATCCTGTTAGTGCTGCAGATACAGAGCCATGGCCTGCCTCTCCCTCAGGTTTTCAGCACCTCCTTCTCCCCTTGCTGGTAGCTGTGGCAGCAGCCTTTACCCACAACCTCGACTTGCTTGAAGGTGCACTGGCCAGACTATTTTTCAACTCACCAGGATAATGGGACTGGGAATTCCCACTGCATTTCTTCTGTGGCTGGATCCATGATTCTAATGTGCTCCAGCAGAGCAGCAGCTGTCGCTTGCCCTCTTCTGCTGGTTCTCATCCTGGCTGGCCCCTTGGGTCTGCAACCTGCTGGCATTTGGGATTCTCAGTTCTTGGTAGGGTGACCAGATGTCCCAATTTTATAGGGACAGTCCCGATTTTTGGGTCTTTTTCTTATATAGGCTCCTATTACCCCCCACCCCCATCCCGATTTTTCACATTTGCTGTCTGGTCATCCTAGTTCTTGGAGGCAAGGAGAAGAGTCCTTCCTCCACAGCAGGATCTGTGCTTGGCAGCTACAAGCTTGTCAACTGCTTCCCTCATCCCCGTTTTGTTGTCGGGCCCCTCCCAGATCCTGCTGCCTCCAGAAGTCACTTTCTTCCCATTGGGTCAAGTCCTGAGCAATGCTGACCCCTGAGAGATCAAACCCTTCCCCCACATTGACTGCAGTGGAAGTTGCAGGTATTCATTGTGATGATTCCCAGGGTACCCAGGACCGAGAGTCTCCACCGGCCTAGTAGCCACCCAAGCACTCTCCTTTGAGCTATTCCAGCCCTTACCTTGCCATTCAGGTTATCAGCAGGTGTACTCCAGTCCCTGTGTCCCTTTGAAGTGTTCAACCCCTTATCCGCTGAACACTCACAGAAATACCAGGTTTGGTGTCTACACACCAGCTTTTATGCTCCAACTCAGGATCAGCACATTGCTTAAGATCACAGCACTGAGGTATATTTATAGAGAAAATAACAAGTTTATTATAAAAGAGTCAAGAGTCAAATGATAGTGAGTAAGGAAACTGGAAACAAGAGGTTATATATAAAACAAAACTATAACACTCTTCCTAGAGACTAGACTAGACTTAACAAGTTATCTTGCCTAAAGAAGCTTATCTCACCCAAAGTCCTCTGCAGCATTTCACCCAAGGTTTCATCCCGTTTCCATGACTGTAAAGGCGCTGCCCATTTATTTCCATCTTCTTTGCCTTCGGCTTATATCCCCAACGTTCATGTATGCTTCAGAGACAGCATAACCCCCATGGTTTGTTTTCCTGTGTGCTGCTGCTGCCCTGTTGGCTTTACCTCAGGTTGATAACTTCTGTGTAAATGGGCAACCATTGTGTTCGCTTACAATGCTTAATTAACATCTCAACAAAGACAGGTGAATAGACGTCTTTTGTTTGACAGAAAGCCTGTTTCTCCATCTCTGTTGTGATACAGACTCTAAGAACACATTTCAATATATATACATAACTCCTTACATGATATCTGTACATACATTTCACAACGATATCAATGACCAATGTGATCCTGGCTTTCATTTGAGACCTCGCATGACATTCTTTGGTGTACCAGGATCACGATTATCCTTGTAATCCCCTTGCCAGTTGTCATTAAGGAGTCCTAGCACCTTACTCCAGGAGTTTGCTCCCACTGAGTAAGCTGCAGTATTTAAAGTATTTCACTACACCTTGAAAAAGATGGGGAAATGAAAAACGCCCACTGATAAACTCTGTGAGGAAGATCCTCTTAATTCCAGTCTCTAAAACTGCCTGCCACTGAAAAGCCTTTTCTTTTCTAACATTAGAGTGCATCACCCCTAAGAAACTGCCCAACAAAGCAGCATTATGGACACACAACAAAAATAGCTTTCATGAGAGCTTTGTTCCCTGGTGATATACAGGACACACATCTTGTTGCCTTAATTTAGGCATTTAGCAGAAACATTATTGATCACTGTTCTGTTCCTCAAAACTCTCTGAAGATCCTACTGTTTATTTTTTAGCACACTGAATGAAATCTGTATCCCAGAAAGGGTCTGCTGAGAAACAGGCTATCCAATTTCAGTATGTAGTTAACATCAAAAAAGATGTACATGTGCGATATAGTGTAGGCAAGAAATATAACAATTAAAACATGATTAGTATTAACTATATCACAGTAGCAGCTGTGAATCTCAGTCCAGGGCCTCACTGTGGTAGGCAATGTGTAGACAAGTAATAAAGGTGACAGTCCCTGCCCCTGGAAAGTAACAGAGAGGATGCAACAGCAGTACAAAACAGATAGATGGAGTGGAGTTGAGTGGGAACATGAGATAATAAAATGAACATAGCTGAGCAGAAATATAACTCCCCTCTAGCATAATCCACAGATACTACAGAGCCTGATCCAGTAGCCATTCAAATCAATGAGAGGCTTTCCAATGACTTCAGTGGGCTTTGGATCAGGCCCGTAATGTCCTTAACATTGGTCGCACAAAAAGGAGAAGAAGGAAAAACATTGCCACATGTTACATTGAATACTTTATATCTTGATGAAGAATACTGCTGTAAGGCACCTATCACCTTCAGATCTAGTCTGGAGCCCATCTTGATTCTGACGCTATGTATTGTTTTTTAAAAAAAAAAAATCGCCCCTGTCCAAATGTAACTATCATGCATCCATAAGTAACATGACAGCAGAGTTGAAATTCAGCTGCTGAATGGTGCTTTTAGTTTCCTTTTGTCTGACCAC
>NW_020688059.1:0-9792 GCF_002925995.2 Terrapene triunguis | reverse complement strand
CGGACTCCGGAGGAGCCATTGGGGGGGGCGGCGGGCGCGGCCAGAGGAGCGAAGGGGCCGGCTCCTCGGCCATCGCGCCCCACACTCAGCGCGGCCCCAACATCGCCGCCGCAGCCGCCTCCTGCAGCGGCTCAGGGCTCGGTGGCTGAGCACTCCGCAGCTGGCGGGCAGATCCCCTCTCTCCATCAGCTTCCTGCTTCCGGGCTGAGGGAAGCAGAAAGCTGCCGGGGAGAGGGGATCTGCTTGCCAGCTGCGGAGGGCTCGGCCGCCGAGCCCTGAGCCGCCGCAGGAGGTGGCCACGCTGAGCGTAGGGCGTGATGGCTGAGGAGCCCAGCCGCTTCGCTCCTCTGGCCGCGCCCGCCGCCCCCCCAAATGGCTCCTCCGGAGTCCAGCCATGCTGTCCCCCCCCTTGCCTGCAGGAGCCCAGTGGCGGCCCGGCAGGCTCCGCTTTTGAAAAAAATGCTGGGCTGCCCGGGTGAGGGAACCAGGAAGCTGCCGGGGAGAGGGGATCTGCCTGCCAGCTGCTGCCCGCCCCACTGCTCCGCTCCCCGCAGCCCCCAGGAGAAGCGAGCAGCGCCCGCCCGCCACCCCTTCCCCCGCGCCCGGCCCCCCTCCCGAGCCCCTCCGAGGGGGGGCGCAGCATGGCCGCAGCGTGGCCGGAGGAGCCGGGGGGGGGCATGGAGCAGCTGGAGGAGGAGCCAAGGAGGGGCGTGGCCAGAGGAGGAGCCAATGGGGGGCGCCTTTTTTATGGTTGCTCCCCCTGCACTGAGAAGCTGGCTACGCCACTGCCGGGTGGGGGGGTGGGGAGCTGCCGCAGGGGGGATGCCTCAGGGCGGAGGGGGGGTGGGGAGCTGCTGCGGGGGGGCACCTCAGGGCGGGGGGTGGGGGGAGCTGCCGCAGGGCTCGGAGAGGGCGCAAGGTGAAAGTTTCACTTAAGGCGCGAAACATCCTTGCACCGGCCCTGGTGACCAGAGCAAGAACTCTGCGAATTGTGATCGATGGAGACTCTAGAAATGGAGCTAAAACCTTGAAAAACCAAACACATACACACACAATCACACATCACACACACAAGTTGTGCAGCACTGAAGCCAGGAGAAACTTGCAGCTATAAAGGGAAAACTCCCCTTCCAGATGTACACAGTCGGTCGAATTCTGCACTTGTTAACACCGATGTAAATCCAATAGCTTCAGTAGAGTTACTCCAGATTGACACTGGAGTAACTGAGAGCAGAATTTGACCCCATATGGAGTCTATATAGCTGGAGGTTAGGTTTTGTGTCATTTCACACTGCTCGCTAGCAGCGATAGAGCAGTTTCCTTCAATGGGCAATGATACCTGAGCATTGCCGGCCATTTAGGAACAACTCATTTCTGATTACATGTTTCAAAAAAGTAAATCAATGCAGTTACATTTACTGTCATTACAACTTTCCAAAATGATTGAAAGGTCAGGCCCACTGATAGCCAGTCACCTTCCTTCTCAACAGGAAGTGAGAAAAGAGCTCTGGGGAGAACCACATTTCTTTCCCACTCACCCTCAGGATTTAGGGCGGTCTCTTCTCCGCAAATACTGCTTTTAATTCAGTCATGTTGAATTCCAGCAGTTCCAGTCGTAATCTCTCTGTTGTGGCTTTTAGACACAGCTCTGAACTGGGCGTGAAGTGCATCACCCCAGCAGGAGCATCATCTGTGCAATGCTTCCTGGAGCTCCCAGGGGCAGAGCAGGAGCTCTCCTACTGTTACACCCTCCAGGGAGCACCGCATATGCTTCTTGCTGGAACTGGCAGCAGCTGCTTGGTGCTGAGGTGAGGGAATGGGGTCATGACATTCTGATAAGTAATCTGGAGAAATGTGGGCTCAACAGAACTACCATTAAGTGGATACATAATTGGTTAAACAACCAGAAACAAAGAGTAACTATAATGGAATGAAGTCAGATTAGAGGGAGGTCTCAAGTGGGGTTCCGCAGGGATCTGTTCTGGGTCCAGTGTTGTTTAACATCTTGACCTGGATGTAGGAATAGAGAGCATGCTGATCAAATTTGCAGATGGCACAGAGCTAGGTGGGGTTGCCACTTTGGAGGCTAGAGCTAAAATTCCAAGGGAATCTTTATAAACTGGAGAGCTGAGCTATAGACAACAAAATGAAATGCAATAAAGACAAATGTAAGGTGCTACACGTAGAGAAGAAAAATCAAATGCACAAATACAGAATGGGAGATAACTGGCTTGGCAGCAGCACTGCTGAGAAGGATCTAGGAGTTGTGATGGATCACAGCCTCAACATGAGTCAGTAATGCAGCGCTGTTTCAAAAAAAGACAAATGCAATGTCATGTTGCATTAACAGAGGCATAGCATGAGTCATGGGAGGTGATACTGCTGCTCTGTTCGGTGCTGGTTAGACCTCAGCTGGAGTCCTGTGTCCAATTTTGGTCACCAATGTATAGAAAGGATGTAGAGAAACTGGAAAGGATCCAGCGACAAAGATGACCAGAGGGATGGAATGCAAGCCACATGAGCAAAGGCTGAAGGAACTGGGCATGTTTAGTTTGGAAAAAGAGCAGATCAAGGGAGGGGGATATGATAGCGGTCTTCAGATACTTGAAAGGCTGCCATAAAAAAGATGGAGAAAAGTTGTTCTCTCTTGCACAGAGGGCAGGACAAGAGGCCATGGGTTCAAACTACAGCACAGCAGATTTAGATTAAATCTCAGGAAAAACTTTCTAACTGTAAGAACAGTAGGACAATGGAACAGACTGCTTAGGGAGGTTGTGGAGACTTCTTCACTGGAGGTTTTCAAAAGGAGGCTGGATAGCCAACTGTCTTGGATGGTTTAGATACAACAAATCCTGCATCTTGGCAGGAGATCAGACTAGATGACCCCTGCGGTCCCCTCTAGCCCTAAGATTCTATGGCTTTGCCTCCACCTCAGCACTTCATGCCCCCCTTGGGGTGGTTGGCATCCCAGGGAGCGCTAGCAGAGGGCAGCATCTATGCTTACCGGAGCGCAGGGCCTGCAACCGTTCCTGGCTACGATAGAGGGTGGGAGAGGTATGATAGTGGGGAATGCTCCTTTTATCCTTGAATACCCATGTCGGTGCCAGTTACAATTTGGCCCCAATCTAGGCCATTCAGTGCAATCCTGAACCAAATAGCATTTACCTGAAATAACAATATTCAATGGTGTGTTTTCTAGTCCAGTGGTTCTCAACCAGGGGTATGCATATTCCTGGGGGTACTCAGAGGTCTTCCACGGAGTACATCAACTCTTCTAGATATTTGCCTAGTTTTACAACAGGCTACATAAAAAAGCACTAGCAAAGTCAGTACAAACCAAAATTTCACAGACAATGACTTGTTTATACTGCTCTATATACTAGACACTGAAATGTAAGTTCAATATTTATATTTCAATCAACTGATGTTATAGTTATATGGGAAAATGAGAAATAAGCAATTTTCCAGTAATGGTGTGCTGTGACACTTCTGTATTTGTATGTCTGATTTTGTAAGCAAGTAGTTTTTAAGTGAGGTGAAACTTGGGGTAGGCAAGACAAATCAGATTCCTGAAAGGGGTACAGTAGTCTGGAAAGATTGAGAACCAGTGAGCTAGTCTGTGTTATTTCCCTCCTCCCCCCGCCCGATCTAAATACTGGTCACGGGCGGCGGGTACCATAGGCTGGGGGAGGCTGTGCCTCCCCAAACAGCCAGGTGTAGCCCCGCCCACATTCCACCTCCAGTCCCCCCCTCCTGCTTCCCGCTCTCTGTGCGGCTCCGCTCCTCCAGCGCTTGCCCCGCCTGGGGCTGGGGCGGGGCCACACTGCCTGCCTTCCGGAGTTCCAGGGCTGGGGGGGGCTTCAGTCGCCTGCCGCCCGCCCAACCTGAGCTCCGTGGCTGGGGGGCTAGCCTGGGGCGGGGGCCAGTGGCTGCAGTGGGTGGGGGGTTCTGGGCTCCAGTGGGGGTGCGCGGAAGGGGAGGGGCTAGGAGCGAGCCTTCCCCAGCCGGTGGTTCACGCGCCACCCATGATACTGGTGCTACTAAATCAGATGCCAACTTGATTTAGTTCACGATGACTGTTAGGGAAAGGACCCAGCTCTGCTCTGATTTACCTTTCAATCGCACTGTAGACAGGGATGTTGCAAAGGACACAAGTGAAGACTGAACTTGTCCCAGAAAGTTACACTCATCTCAATTTTGAGGACTGAGAATTGCTATTAGATATAACTTCTACTGATGTTCACTGTGTTCATGGCTTAAAATCAGTGGGACCTAGGTGTTTCTGAACATCCCACTAGGCACCTATCTGCACCCTTAGGCAGCTAAACACCTTTGAAAATCTGGCCCTAAGTCACTTAGGCCCATTTGAATATATTACCCATTGACTTCAACAGCAGCAGGACTGGGCCCATAATCCTGACTGCTATAGCTGTGTTTGAAGAACCAATAATGTTTAGTTCTTCTTCTTCCCCTTATCACATCAACGGGGATCAGGTCTTTGTCCAAAAGCATCCGCCATCTTCATTTGTCCAAGGCAGCACTAAGGTCCACCTGCTTACCAGCTTCTTTGCAATCCATCCCTCACTTCCTCAGCGTTCCTTAGGGTCTCTTTCCTATCACTCTCCCCTGCCATGCTGCCCTCATCGGTACCCTTTGTTTATCCTCTGCGTGTGTCCAAACCTGCCAAGTCGCACTCCCGGGAGTTTGTCAGCAAGTTTACAAGGTTTGAAAATGAAAGTGGCAGTTTGTTTACTGTGACCTAAACATTGCACTGGAAAGCGAGGAAGAGTGACATTGGCTCCTATGTGACATTTTGTTGTAATTATCTATTGCCTTCCAATGGTTCATAGGTTACTTTGACATTGTGCCGCATTCATGTTTCACCTGGATTGCGTATCAGTGTTTTGACTTTCCCCCATATTTAGCTCTGTTTCCGTGCCAAGGAGAAGCAGCAAACAATTGTTTGCCCTTCTTCATCCATGCAAACAGATTTTTGTATCTCCCATTAAAGCGATTCATCCTGCTTATAACTTTCATTGCATAAAAGACAATAAACCGTAAAAACACACTCTGGCATTGGGGCAGTGTTTGTAGTGTTTGGACAGAAACTAAGGACAGCAATTGAGTCTTGATAGTGCTGAGCCACTTTATAAACCCATACCTGAATGGAGCCAAGTTACCTGTGTTTACCCAAAGAGAGTTACTCCTTGGTACAGAGGGAACCCTGGGCAAGGAAATAAAGGAAGAGTCACTTTCTGTACCTCTGCTGAGTGCTGGTGTGTGCCTACCTCTCTGTCTAAGGCTAGGTCTACACTACGGGGGGGGTCGACCTAAGATACGCAACTTCAGCTATGTGAATAGCGTAGCTGAAGTTGCGTATTTTAGGTTGACTTACCTGGCTGTGAGGACGGCGGCGAGTCCACTGCTGCCGCGCCGCCGTTGACTCCGCTTCCGCCTCTTGCCGCGGTGGATTTCCGGAGTCGACGGAAGAGCCATCGGGGATCGATTTTATCGCGTCTTCACTAGACGCGATAAGTCGATCCCCAATAGATCGATTGCTACCCGCCGATTCAGCGGGTAGTGAAGACGTGCCCTAAGGCAGGGATCAAGGATCTATCTGAAGTGGAGGTATGTGGGATCTTGCTCATTGAACCAACTATCCATCCCAGCTGCAGTAAAGGCTGCTTACTAATCCCTTCTTCACAAACTGATGACACAAAGCAAGGTCAGTCATCAGTGATATGCATAGCTTGACTAAGAGAAAGCCCCCAAGGCACCCCTTACACGCCCACATTCCCACTACGTACAAGCTGCCAAAGCTCCATGTCATACATATAGCAATGCATCATAGCACATAAAAGCAGCTAGGAAGTGGAACAAAACACACAAGGACATGAGTGGATGCCTGCATAACCCCAGTATCCAGCTGTCTCTGTGGTCTTCTGGGTGGCAGGCGGGGGCCGGGGCTCGCTCCAGGCAGGGCCGGGGAAGAGACCCAGCTCCAAATATTGGTGGAGCAGGGCTCCTAGCCCTGAATATTCCTGGAGCCCAGGCACCACAAAAGAATATAACTCGCCGCCTATGCTTCTGTCCAGTGGTCACATTGCTGGACCTATGTCTGGCAGAGAGGAGAGAGAGAGAAAGAGGAGTTGGCATGTGTCATTTGCTGACCTGCCTCTGTTCCTTCTGCATTGCCTAGTGGCTTCCTACAGCTGAGAGCTGGCCACCTTCTCAAGATGCCTGCATGGCCATTTGATCCACCCCCTCTAAACCCTTCACATGCCCACTGTGTCCTCCACCCTGGAGCTGGCCACAAGTGCAAGAGGGAGTACTTAAGGGAGTACTACACAGGCCATCATGTGATATAGGGTGGGCTTTGTTCTATGGAATAAGCCTGGAGGTACGACATGTGTGGGTTGCTTCTAGGGATGCACAGTACACCCGTCTGCTTTACCAAGTATCGCCTTAGACCCAGAGTCTACCTGACACTGAGAGTCAGGGATAAAATATGTAAGAATAAATATTATGTTTGCTACTTACATCTACTAAGTCAATGGTTTTCAACCTTTTTTCATTTGTGGACCCCTAAAAAATTTCGAATGGAGGTGCAGACCCTTTGGAATCTTAGACATAATCTGCTGGCCCCCAGAGTGTTCACGGATCACAGGCTGAAAAACACTATTCCATGGTAACAACAAACTTTCACGGACCCCTTAGACATAGTCTGCAGACCCTTGGGTTGACCACAGGTTGAAAACCACTGTACTAAGTCACACACTAAATAGTTTTAAAATAGCTCATACTATTGTTCTCCATAAGGTGGCTTTTTACGGAATGTTCTGTTCATTTTATGCAAATCAGGCTGATACTACACTTTTCCAAGTTATATTTAGCTTGGGTATTAATTTGGATGCCTAGGGCCAGCTCCTCAGCTAGTGTAATTCAACGTAACTCTACTGACTGCAACAGAGCGTAGCTGACATATGCCAGCTCAGAGTCTGCTAGTTTTTCCTTCTGTGATAATGCCCATCTTCTGTATTTGCTAGAGTCTAAGTAAAAAACAAGACTATCAGATAAAGCACAACCTCTAGGAAACTAAATGCAATAGTAACATCCCACCACTGGGAGTGTGCATTATCAAGCACTCATACAACCGAAGAAGAAATTGACACTCCACTTTTGACACACGCGCGAGCTCTTCATTCAAACTATTAAAACTAAAACAGTTCCAGCATCAATTGAAGTTGTTCCTCTGTCTCTTTCTCTCTCCTCCTCTCTCCATCCAGAGCTTGAGGATGTCCTGCCACGCAGCTTAAGAGAGTTGACTACATTGCCTTTAAGACCAGTTTGTTTTGAAAAGACTAAGCCCGGCACTCCCTACCCACCACTTGCTGGATACCGCATACCCAGCATTATGGAGAGTAGGGTGACCAGATGTCCTGATTTTATAGGGACAGTCCCGATAGTCAGGGCTTTTTCTTATATAGGGACCTATTACTCCCCACCCCCGTCCCGATTTTTCACACTTGCTATCTGGTCACCCTAATGGGGAGACTCACACCTCCTATCTCTTACTGTGGTATGTTTCCCTGTTTGGGGGGGACTATACTTCCTGCTTGTTCCTCTTACTTCCTTCTTCCCACTGTCCCCTTTCCTTGCCCCCAAAAGAACACTCCTTGAAGACCCCACAGAGGAGGACCCTGTTCCCCGCACTGGCTTTTCTACACTGGGGAACAGTCTGGTCTACTTTGCTTTTCAGTAGTCTCCTAAGGCCTGATTCTCATTTGCCCTAAGGCCCCTTTGCACCATTCTGGCAGCGTAAAGGGAACATTAAGCTGCACTGTGTCTGTAATCTACACCCATCTCAAGTCCCCGTTACAGTGCCAAAGCATTGGAAAGGGGCCTTAGTGTAAAAGAGAATCACACCCTTAGTGTTTTTATTGTGTCATTTTCTCCCTGGTAAAAGTGCCTGGCTTTTGGGAATAAAGTTAAATATTCACCCTAGATCAACCAGCCCTGCCTGTCCAGTTTATATTTAGTTGGAGTTTGGGCAATCAAGTGATATTTGCAAAGCTATTGTGTGCTTTTGCCATCTGAAAATGTGCAGGGGCAAGCGTGTGTTTAATCAGAATTTTTTCCACTGTGTGTGAGAACCTAAAAAGACTGAAAAGAAGGTGGATCGACATGGACAGGATTACACTGGAGGGGTTTTTTTAATTGCTAGTAGTAATTCTTTTTGTAGTAGGACATCAGGAATATTCTTGGGACCTCACATTAGCAGGGGTTACAGGTCCTTGTTTTCATATAACTTGGAACCACCCTTATTCAAATAGCCCAGATCACTGTGTGGGGGGAGGATATACTCTGCATAGAGTTTACAATGGGACCGGCACTACAAGGACTCTGGAAAAATGATTGCAGAGAGGTCCCTTCTGCAACAGTCCCCATTCTATATAGGGAGATGCCCTTGATAGGAACAATTTATGGTAGGAAACCATCCAAGTATTTTGGCACCGTAGGCATAATATCGTCTTTTTGCCCAGGTATAGTCTGCACCCCAAGGAAGTGCTCTGTGCCTTCCCCAGATCTCGCTAGCTCACTATGCTATGGCTTGGCTGAAGAGTTCAATGTGGAGATAACCCCTTTTTGCACGGTCTGTGGATATTCCCCTCAGAAGAGTGTCACCCTGTGGAAGGGCCCCTTCAGGACACTGTTCTCAATCATTCAAACAAAAACAAAAACTGGAAAGAGGTCAACCTTCCAATAACTTCCGATTCCTAAAGGAATACTGGGGAATGCTGACAGCAAGCTCACAACACAGGCAGGTTTGTTCATAATAAAGGATCAGATCTGTAGCTGTGCCTCGGCAGTGGAGAGGGGCAGAAAGAAGCCAGATCCACACACAGCTGCCAGTGTAGGAAAACTCCCAAATGGCACAATGCATGGCTGTAGCACTCTTCTTTCCAACGATGTACAGCTGGCATACAGCATCTTAGGGAGTTACACAACCAGCACAGAGCGGAGCAGACACAAGGCTGCTCTAACCTATGCCAGGGCAGGACAGATCTACCCTGAGAATCAGGGAGCCTGAAACAGCTGCCCGACAGCGACCCATTTCTGAAGTTCAGCATGGCAGAGAATCTCAGGCATCTTTCTTTCAATCTCTGAACTGATCACATCAGCAAGAGGATGAGAATGGAAAGGATTTTAATGCAGATCCGATCCACTCTGCTTTTTATGGACTCCCCTGTCTAGCCATGCTCTAACAGAGCTTAGCAATGTGCCAGTTTTTGTATCAACAAATTAAAATATGGGAAAAGCTAAGTGATTGTGGGGCAATCACTCATGTATCTGTTCACTTTACTGATCTACAGCCAACTCCTGAGAGTTGAGGGTGCTCAGCGCCTTACAGCAGTCACTTAGTACCTTGCAGGTGTGGATCTATAAACAAGATCTTCCTTTGCCGTCACTGCATGCCTAGGGCTGAATTTGGGAATTGTTATAGGTTGGATTCCCTGCCCTCCTTCCCCCCATTTTCTGTTATGCATGTAGTCTTGTCTACATACAAAACTTGCATTGACTTCTGGAATTGATTTTCAGTATGTTTGGTCTCCACAAATATAGTGATACTGTGTATCAATATACTTACATAACTGAATACACACAAGAAAGAAAGAGCATATACCTGATTTATCTATATGTATTCTAGTTCTGATGGGAACGCTTCATCAAAAAGATGCATATTTACAGCCTGCTTTAAAAATGATCCGACATTGGATTAGTCTGGTTTCT
>NW_020688058.1:0-1982 GCF_002925995.2 Terrapene triunguis | reverse complement strand
AGCATTAAGGTATTTGCTAATAGTTACAGATTAATAATAAATGTGGCATCTTTGCCTTGACCCCTAAAACGATCCTGTGTAAGTTTGTGGAACAACATTATTGGTGGAGAATGCGAAAGGGGGAGCAAGCATAAAATCCACAGTTATTATAAAAGTGGTGTGCACACCGCTAGCTTTAGCAAGCCTGGCACTATAGGAAAAAGAGTGTAAACTTTCAGTTAATTAACCAAACTCTGAAGGATATAGGAGTTTAGGTTTAAATTGTGTTATAGAGGTACATACACCCTCAGCCGTAGCAAGACTGAGCTAAAGAGGAGAACTTAGTGTTTCTCACTCTGATCCGGGGAAGGATTTGTATAATTGGTGTATGAATCCTCGGTGGTAGCAGACCGAGTAATACAGAGGGAGGCTTAGCGTCTCTCCCTCTGGCCCAGAGTGGGTTAAAAACATAAGATACAGATCTTGTTCTGTTAAATCAAACTCTGAAGGATATAGGAGTTTGGGCAGTGTAGTGTGGTTTATGTTTGTTTGTTTGTTTTGTTTTTTTGTAAGTAATATTGTGGTAATTTCACAATTTTGAAGAAAATGTTTAAGGAACGGGACCAGGAAGGGTGGGGGCTAGTTAAAAAGCCCACCCTCCTTGCTAAATTGGGAGTGGAAAAAGCTTGTACCCATGGAAAGGACCTGTTTATTGGAAAAAGCAGGATCAGGCCCAGGCAAGCAAAAGATAAAGAAACTGAAAAACAGGTTAGGTACAGAGAGTTAAAACAGCACTCTCAAATCTTACAGCAGCAGTAACATCAGGAGAAGAAACATTTGAGACCCCAGAAGGGGGCAGACCTTTGGGACCCCTCTGGAGATTGGGAAGGAGGATATTTGGGATATTTGGGTAAATTCCTCCTCCCAGGGCCAAAATGCCATTGAAACAGTTAACAACAGTGCCTGCTTCTGCCTCAGATCTCCAGACCATGGCAAAATGGCTGGAGATTTTAAAACAGAAATTTTTTTTCTAGATGGAGTGTTAACGCCCTTTTACTGAGAGAAAGGGAGGATTTACACTCACAAGAAATGCACCACTTAATTAGCATTTGTGCAGCCCCAAGTACCAAACACACTGTGGCAGAAACTAAGCAGGTTCTGCCATGGTGGAAGCACTGTGCTAATTTGTTTCCAAGCTTTTATCTTTCAGGCTCTAAACCAGAACATCAGAAGAGCTGGTACCAGCTGAAAAGTTATAAAATCCCATGGTTATAGTGTCATGACAAAGTCTGTGTTCAGTGTTCTGTGTTGCATGTTCTGTGTCTGTCTCTAGTGGTGTCCTGTGCTAGCATTGGGTCCAGAAAAAGAGGGGATACTACACTAGACAGGGCAAATGTCTTTTCCTCTCTCTACTTCCCCCATGTCCATCCAATTTATCAATCACCACTTGTGTCCAAAGGACTTTGGTCCCCAATGTATCAGGTTTATTTTTTGTTAGGTTCTCTAATAGTCATTTTGTTGTTAATTTTTGTTATTAATACATTTGCATTGTTAGTTACATTTGCTTGTATTGTTAATTCCACACTTTCCTCTATGCACTCTGGCTCTACTTCCCCAAGCCCTAAAGGGTAGTTCTTGGGCCCCCATAACCTGTAAAACCTTGGCCCATGATTGTAGGGCCCCATCTTTCAGGTCCCCAGAAACCTCTTGAGAACAACTGTTAAAAATAGGAAATTCTGCAACATTTTAGCAACTAAATGTTAGTTTAAGTCCAAATCAGCTTAACCTTGCATGACAACTGTGGTACTCCTACAAAATCTTATTTGTTGTGTGTGCTTAAGAAGGTCCTGACCTCAGTGACTTTTATTGTTTGATGGCTATTGCAGCATCAAACTTGGGCTGTAATAATCATAAATAAAGGGGCAGTGTTGTAGGAGCAGCCCACCTGGTCAGCAATTCTAAATATAATTTTTCATCCCATCATTGTCCTATTAGTAATCCTA
>NW_020688057.1:0-1894 GCF_002925995.2 Terrapene triunguis | reverse complement strand
TGAACTTGGTGGTCAGTGATGCAGCATCAGCTTCTAGTGAGGCTGCTTAATTTTTTTAATGTAATTCAAAGCATCTATGTATTTTTCTCTGCGTCAACTCATCGATGGCAAATTTTGAAGCAACATCTGGGAACATCCTCTCTGACACTGAAACCACTGAGTGCCACATGATGGGAAAGTCGAGTGAAGGCGATAAAGCCTATCAAACACCAAATTGGGAAGACAGATGATGCCATAGTTGCCATTATGGAGGATAATGCTATGACAGGAACTGTTCGTGGGAGAACAGTGGCAGAGGGAAATGGAATCACCAGAAACATACATAACTTCAAATTTCTGTGTGGCTTAGTGTTGTGGCATGACATACTGTTTGAAATAAATGTTGTAAGCAAGAGATTCCTAGAGCCGGCCCTGCAGAAGGGGGCCTATTCTGAGGCCTATCCTGAGGGAAGTGTGAGACCCCTTGGGGGTCTGGCACACCGAAGGGGTTCCACCAAAAGACTGTTCCAAAGCTGGGGCCTAGCACTGATCCTGGGGATCTGTGACAGTTGGCGACACTGAACACTTGAAAGTAAGTTCAGGCCCTCTGGACTGAAGCACTAGGGTGCAGAGTAGGGAGCTCACTGCTGGCGAGCTGCAGAGGTAGCCAGCCCTAGTGCTCTAGAATGGACAAAAGCACCACAGGGGACAGGGCTCTCTACCACCATCTATTGGCGAACAGTGGGAAGTGACAGAATGCTCCAAGCCTCATTTTCATTTTCATACTGTTCTGGTCATTTCTGAGCATGTGTCCTAGCTGGGAAGGATTCTGTTCAAGGGTCCTTTATGTTATGGATCCTTCTTCCCCGAAGGCGTTGCGAAGAAACGGAGACCCTCACAATGTCCTACTCTGCATATGAAAACATTTTGTTGGTTCTTTTTAGCCAGACAGAGGGAAGGAGAGATGTTCCTTCCATATGTAAATTATGAGAGACTCTTGCCTAAAATAACTAACCACAGCATGAAGATTTCATTTAAACCTCCCAGTTTATCTGGGATTCTATTCTTTAGACCAGGGGTTCTCAACATCTTTATTTTTGAGCGCCCCCCCGCCCCCCAACACACTATAAAAACTCCACGGCCCACCTGTGCCATTACAACCGGTTTTCTGCATATAAAAGCCAGAACAGGCGTTAGGGGGTAGCAAGCAGGGCAATTGCCTGTGGCCCCATGCCACAAGGGTCCAGGGGCGGTGAGTTATATTCTCTTGTGGTGCCCGGGCTCCAGCAATATTCAGGCCCTGCTCCACCAATGTTTGGAGCTGGGTCTCTCCCCCGGCCCCCGGAGCGCCCCTGCCTGAGTGAAAGCAGCGCGGCTCTCCCTCGCCTCCTCTGTCGGCAGCTACAGAACAGCACAAGAGCAACACTGGCATCAGGCTGAGGCAGCTGCTGCTGCTACTGCACCTCAGGATGGGGAGGAGGCACACACGTGCTTGGCAGCCCTCCCCTTCCCTGGCACCAGACTCCGAGGGGGCTTCCGGCGGGAGTCATCTGGAGTGGACCTCCGTGACTCACCTGAGCAGCTGCTGGGGCTTCGGTGAGTGTTTGACCCTGTGATCCACCCCCCCCCCCCCCCCCCCCCCCCTCCCTGCAAACACGGGGCAAGGGGCAGTCCCATCCCCCACCCCCAGTGAGGCTATGGTGAGGGGCAAGAGGGGAGGAAGGAAGCCACATGTGATGGCAGTCCCCTCCCCCCCAACACTCCCTCCCAGAGCCCACACCCCCTCTCCGGCCCCCAAACTCCCTCCCAGAACCTGCACCCCCAGCCTAGAGCCTGCACCCAAACTCTGTCCCAGAGCCTGCACCCCTCATCCCCTCGTACACTCCCAGCCCCTGCCCAGAGCCTGCACCCAGCA
>NW_020688056.1:0-2757 GCF_002925995.2 Terrapene triunguis | reverse complement strand
GACAGATTTGGTTACTGGTGTTTCAGAGCAGAACAGTTTTATGGCTGACTGCTTGAGGATGCAGGGGAGAGCAAGCAAACTCTCACCCTCAGACTCTTTGGATTTGTGTTGTCTCTCTTTAGGACAGAATCCAGCCTTAAAATTGGTAGCGGCTAAGAATGTAAAAGCTAGTGTTTGTGTTGATGCAAAATTACCTGACTGACTGGGAGAAGAAAGACTTGCTAATAGCTGTTAGTACAGACAGCACACCCACTTAGCCCGTGAATTCCGTTAAGCAAGAGAAATCAGAATTTAATCCTTCAGGACATGGAGGAAAGAGAGAACTTATTTTTGCAAAGGGAAGCCACAGGTTAACCCTAAAATGCCCAAACCCCAATGATATGGAGCCAAAGGTGAGGCATAACAAACAGGATTGTAAATGGACGCTTGCAATGAATTTGTTCTTATTGCTAATGGTAATTTTGGTAATGTGTTGCTATTACCAAGAAGAGTAAAAATGTGCAATGTGCACAATCTTCTGAAACAAAAACAACCCTTGAACATGTTAAAAGAATTACATGAGACCATACTTTATGTTAAGGGCATTGTTAAACTGATATTTCACAGTTGATGCCTGTAAACAGGATTGGAATTTTTCACATGGGAAAAGACATTCCAAACCTAATGTGCTGTATGAAAAGGGAACCTGAGGCATACTACCACATGGCATTTAGCCAGGACAGCAAAGATTCCTATACTGTAGACCATTAACATCTACATTGACTTGATGTTAACTGGGTTCCAAACATTTGTCAGAGCTTGTATGGATAAAGTACATAGGCGTGTGCAGTACCTTTCATTAGGGTGTGCACCCAGGGAGTCCCGCCCAAGCCCCACCCCCATTCCAATCCACACCCTCCTACTTCCCGCCCCCCTCAGAACCTCAACCCCCCTGCTCCTTGTCCTCTGACTGCCCCCTCCTGGGACCCTACCCCCTACCTGTCCCCTGACTGCCCCGACCCTTAGCCACACCCCCAGGACTCTCACGCCTATCCAACCACTCCCTGCCTCCTGACAGGATCCCCAGAACTCCCAACCCATTCAACCCCCCTGCTCCTTGTCCCCTGCCCACCACCTCCAGAGAACCCCCTGCCCCCAATCACCCCCCAGGACCCCACCAACTATCCAACCCCCGTCCCCTGACAGCCCCGACGCCTAGCCACACCCCTGCCAGGCCCCCTGGGACTTCCACACCCTACCCAACGCCCCCATTCCCCAAGACCGTCAGGCCCATATCCAACCCCCCTGACCCAGCCCAGCCCCCTTACCATGCCACCGCTCAGAATAGAGTCCCCACCAAATCCCACCCCCTGGACATCCCCTTAACCAATGACGTGATGGCACTTACGGGGCAGGCGCAGAGAGCGCCAACCAAGCTGGAGTGCAATGGTGAAAGAGCGCTATGACTGACGTAAGTCAAAGGTCACATGTAGCACTGGGGAGGCAGCGATTGGCTGGGTGGGCCCGGGCAGGGAAATAAGGGGGGGGTCTTGGTAGCAGCATGGGGTTCACTGTGTGACACAATTACAACAACTTTGTGCAGCTGCTGGGGAAGTTTGTACAGGCAACAAATACACCCTGAGCAGACGGGGGGGTGGGGACCCTGTCACCCCAACTCATAGGTGCTGACTTTTGGTTTTGCTGGTGGGTGCCCCATCCTGGCTTCAAACCCTTATCCAAGGCTCCACTCCCACTCCTCCTCTTCCTGCCCCATCCCCTTAGACCCCCCTGAAAACCTCCTTCTTGCAAACTCCCTCCCCTAAATGCCTCCCACCAGCTGCTCACTCCTTTCTGCCCCTCCTGCCTTAAGGGCGAGGTGTGGGTGCTGGAGGATTACTCTGCCAGTTTTGAGGGGAGGCGATTTTCAACACTTAGACACTTTCATTCTAGTTATTGAAAGTGTGTCTATCATTGGGATCTCCCCTTCCTGATGTTTCCCAGTTCTTGCTCTCCACCCGCATCCCTTTTCCCAGCTCTCTCTGCTCCCCACTTCCTGGTAGCTCTGTTTAGCAGCTGCTCCCACCCACGCACTCAAAGCAGCTCTGTCTCCCCCGAACCCCACCCCCTGCAGCCAGCCTAGAAACTCCATGCCCTGACACAGAGAAATTTAATTCAACAGCCCAGCATAGAAATGGCCCATTCATTCATCCTGCTGTGTTGCTCCAGCTCTTCCCAATCCCAGGGCTGCAGCCCACCCCTGCTTTGACTCCTTCACACACTCTACAACTTTTGTGGGAGGGGAGCCCCTGGTGGGACTATGGCCAAAGGCAGGGGAGTGGGGGCCAGTTGCTTACTCCACCGGGCTGCAGCAGCCCAGCACCCTGAAGCAAGAGGAGCTCAGGTGTCCCAAGGTGAAGCAGGGCAGCATCTCCTGACCTGAAGCGGATACAGGTGGATGGATGCAAGGGAAGGAATTCCCCGGGGGGGGGGGGGGGGGGAGGAAAAGGCAGATCCAGGGGAAGAGAATCAATCCCTCCCTCCTTACACTGGGAGGAGGGGATGCTGATTGGCAGGGGAGGGGATAAAATTTCCTCTTTGGAGGAAAAGCCCCTCAGGCAGGCTTAATCTGGGTGTGCGGGAGGGGGAGACAGCTTTGAGCTGGGCAAGCATTACTTTCCCAGGCATAAGGGAACCGTAGGGCTTGGAAGCTCCCAGAGCCTCCATGGGAGGTGGCTGGGCAGCATACGGGCTTGGGGAGGCTGCTCATTTGCAGCTGGG
>NW_020688055.1:0-3121 GCF_002925995.2 Terrapene triunguis | reverse complement strand
TAAGCATGTGCATAAGTCTTTGCAAGATTAGAAACTAAATTATTACTTTGGGCTTGAACAGTAAATCCTTAAGAAGTCAGTCCCAAGCAGGCACTTCTAAATGTATGGCTCATGTGAGGATGTATTCTGTTTTGGACTCTATTCCATAATGGGTTGCAAATTACAGTATTTTTTTTTTTTTTTGTTCTGGATCCTAGCAACAAGCAAGAAATACTGCCTCAATGAAAGTTCTGAATGGCCTGCTTCACAGTCATCATTGTACATTTTATGTTTCCCCTTTTCTTTAATGTCTGCCACCTCTCAGTGCTGTTTCTTGTAGGCAGCACTTCTGTCTCACTTGACACGGGAAAATACTCTCCACATCTCCTGCCCTGTCTGTCAAAGCTTATTACAAATGACATAGTCGCTATCCTTGACTAATGGATGATGGTGGGACTTTGGCCACTGCGGTTTAAGGATTGTGGGGAATTATAGCTTAGCTGTCTGAAAATAATATAGGATTTTCAACAGTGAAATAAGCGTTTGAAATTCTAATTTTATAAATGGATACTTCAAAAACTATTTGATATTTAATCACACCAAAAAGAACCTTGCACAAATGGCTGAGAGACTTTTGGTTATGGTGTCCATATTTATTCCACCAGCACAAAAAGGAAATTATCATTACTTAGTGAAGAAAGGAATCATCTCTGTTTTTTCTATTTGCATTATGTTTAAATTCTAGAATATTTTTATGAAAAGGAAGATGAAGGCAGAGGTCAATGATAGATTTAGTCCAGAGGTATCCAAAATAGTCTACAGCAGGCTAGCAGCCTGTCTCTTTAATGTAGATGTGACCAATAAATATCGCAGATTCCGATATAAATCTCGATCTTGAATCAAGTGACCAAGCCTCTCTGCTCAAGGCTGAGCACTGAATGGTGGGGCCTGTATAAGCTATGGATTGCATTTCAGCACTGTTGCTGTGTTGGCTGCACTTATGTATCACAGAGGAGAGCTATTGTAGTCTGCTCGTTTTTATGAAAATTAGGTTTGGTCCATAAGCTTCTGGCAAGTTACCTGTGTGGCACCTGATTGGACAGTTTGTGTTCTCATGTTCCTCCTGCCGCTGCACTAGACTCTGATGTAATTTAACCTTTATCTTAATCCCAGCAGATAAAATCCTGGTCTCTTTGAAGTCAATGGCAAAATTCCCATTGGCTTCACTGTGGCTAGAATTTCATCCAGCATATTTTTTTGAAGAAGTGGACTAGCCTTTAGATGTTCTGATTCAGTTGATAAAAAATATGTGGTAGAGTACTAACTAGGAGCTGGCTGGATACTCTAAATAGCAGATGAACCTGCTTTTAAGTGAGATTGGCTTTCAAGTTGGGGAGAACTTGCACGTGTATTTGTTTTAAGACATCAATCTTTTTATCTTTCCTAACACACTGGAGATATTTGCACTGAATGAGAGCTTCTTTTTTGAGTAGTGTCCCCATGGGTGCTCCATTGTAGGTGTATGTGCGCCGCTGCGCTTCTAATCGGAGATTTTTGGTAGCAGTGTCCGTTGAGCCTGTGCATGTGCGCTCCCTCCCTGTGCATGTGCTCTCCCTCCCTTGGGGTCTGCCTCTTGCACTGTGCGGGCAAACCCCGCTCACTTCCTTCCCAACCACCTTTGGCCTCCAAGAGAGGGAGCAGTCCTCCCTTCCTTATCTGTGTCATTAGCATAAGTAGTAGTTTTTTGTTTCTTTTGTTCTCCTTAATAGTTAGTGGGTTTTTTTGTTTTGTTTTTGTTTTTTAACTCCTTTGGGATTAAGAAAAAAAGACAAAAAAAAAGATCTTTAGTTTCCTGCCCTGTCTGGGGGCACCTCCCTCTCCCCCCCTCCCCCCGGGCATTTAATAGATTAAGTTTTTGTCCAGTTTAAAAAAAGAAAAGAAAAAGGAAAAGCCTTTTTATTTATTTATTTATTTATTTTTCCCCCCTGCCTTCCTCACTGCGAGAGGACGCTAGCCCCCTGCCCAGGGGCAGGCCTGGCCTGTAAGGGCCAGACACACTCACTGTGCCTGGGGGAGTCTCACAAAAGTGCTTCACCTGCCACAGCTCAAACGGCAGCAGTCTTGCAGGAACTCCCCCTTATGGAGAAGGTCCTTCAGTCTCCAGGGGACTCCGGTGACCCTGGATCATCCCCGGAGCCTTTAACTTCACAAGGGGTAAAGTCGTGTGAAAAACCAGCAGACTCCCCCGGTAAAGACCCATAAAAAGGGCTTCAAGTAGTTGGCCAACCAGAGAGGCTCCCCAGTGTGGCCACCTGGGTACTGACGGCACCAGAAGCAGGGTACCCAGAAGGGGGCCACCGCTGTGAGCTCTGCTCTTCCAGGCGGTGCAGTGCAAAGCCAGGGCCTCCAGCAGTCAGGCTCTGAGGCAACGGTGCCGCCCCCTAAGGAGACAGACAATTACTGTACCATCTCTAAAAGAGCATCACAGAGAAACCCTTTGGTACTGTGTGTGTGTGTGTGTGTGTGTGTGTGTGTGACAAAACTCCCATCTAGGGAGTGCTCTGCACCTTCCCAACCATCGGTACTGACAACGTACCACAGACACTTCTCTGTGGTACCAAGTGAGCCCATGGTACCACATGATCTCTGGTACCCTGGAGCATAGGCGCTGACTCCGTGGATGCTCCGGGGCTGGAGCACCCACAGGCAAAAATTACTGGTAGTCAATCTCCCCCACCCCGCCTCGCCTCCTCTCCCCTCTCAAGCGTGCTGCATCCCCACTCCTCCCCCTCCCTCCCAGTGCTTCCCGCCCGCCGCATAACAGATGTTTGGTGGCGCTTAGGAGTTTCTGGGAGGGAGGAGGAGGAGCGGGGATGCAGCACGCTCAGGGGAGGAGGCAGTGAAGAGGCGTGGCAGAGGCGGGGACTTTGGAGAAGGGATGGAATGGGGGCGGGCGAGGCCACTGCAGGGGTGGGAAGAGACTGGGCAGGGGGGAGGCTAGGGGCAGGGAGGGGTCGAGCACCCACTGGGCAGAGGGGAAGTCGGTGCCTATGCCCTGGAGACCTGGTACCCAGGGAAAAACAATTACTGTACCATCTCTAAAAGAGTGGCACTAACAAAACTCTCTGAACTGGGCACAACA
>NW_020688054.1:773-1972 GCF_002925995.2 Terrapene triunguis | reverse complement strand
CTGGGAAGGTTGCAGGGGAGTTTTGCTGGGGCTGCCTGCACTGGGGAAGGGAGGATACCTGAGCATGTAACATGAGAACCCAGGAGGGGGGTTGGAGGCCAGGTGAAACCTCTGCCCGGGAAACTGGACAAAGGACACAAAGGCAGGGGGAGGAGCCGGGAAAAGGCCAGAAAAGAGGAGGCTGAAGGGAGTGTGGAGGTTTGGGAGCTGGCTGGAAGTTGGAGAGTGGGGACCCGACAGGGCTGTGGCCTCCCTGGGGCCCCCAGATGGACCTAACTATAGGGGGAGGGGGCTGTTGTCAGTACCGGCAAGACCTGTTTTGGACTGTGTTCCTGTCATCTAAATAAACTTCTGTTCAACTGGCTGGCTGAGAGTCATGGTGAATCTCAGGAAGCCGGGGGTGCAGGGCCTGGTCTCCCACACTCCGTGACACTAGGCGACCGCCTAGGTCGCCTAATGGGTTGCGACGGACCTGTGAGTGAGGCACTTGCCTCGGGCGCACAAAGCTGAGGGGCGCAGAAAGCGGCAGAGAAAAAAAAAAAGCTGCTGGCACAGAGATATTTAGGGTGATCTTCCCGCCGCGCCTCCCCCGAGTGTCCCCCAGCCTAGGGTTACCATATGTCCGGATTTCCCCGGACATGTCCGGCTTTTTGGTGCTCAAATCCCCGTCCGGGGGGAATTTCCAAAGAACCGGACATGTCCGGGGAAATAGGGAGGCATAAGCCAGGGTCCACCCAGCACGATCCGCCGGGTCCGCAGCGCAGCCCAGCTGCCCCAGCTACAATGCTCAGGTGGGGCTCGGGCTTCCCTCACGGGCGGGGACCCCCCCGGCCACTGGGGGACCTTTCCTGTGGCCCCGTTGCCCCGCGCAGCTCGGAACCCGGCGCCGCGGGAGCTGTTTCCCGCGGGGACAGACAGGCAGGGGAACGTGCTCGGCGGCAGGAAGGAAGCTGCTGCCGGGGCTGCAGGGACCCGCGCTGCCGAGCGTCTGAAGCCCTCGGCAGGCAGAGGCTGCCGGGTGAGCGGGGGAGCAGGGCAGGTGGGGGCATAGAGGCTGCAGGGGCACGGGGGTGCAGGGGCTGCAGGGCGAGTGGGGAGCAGGGGGCACAGAGGCTGCAGGGGCAGGGGGGGTGCAGGGGCAGGTGGGGGGCGCAGAGGCTGCAGGGGCGGAGGGTGCAGGGGCTGCAGGGCGAGGAGGA
>NW_020688054.1:0-673 GCF_002925995.2 Terrapene triunguis | reverse complement strand
GCAGGGGCTGCAGGGCGAGTGGGGAGCACAGGTCACAGAGGCTGCAGGGGTGGGGGGGTGCAGGGGCAGAGCAGGCGGGGGGCACAGAGGCTGCAGGGCGAGTGGGGAGCAGGTAAGCACTTAGCAACCCCCAACCAAGATCAGAGCGGGAGGGAGGAGGGGGAATGCAGGGTGCTCGGAGGAGGGGGAATGCAGGGTGCTCAGAGGAGGGGGCAGAGTTGGGGCAGGGGCTTTGGGGAAGGGGCGGGGCTGGGGCGGAGTTGGGGCGGGGCCGGGGGTGGGGAAGGGGCGGAGTTGGGGCAGGGCCAGGCCCCCGTGGAGTGTCCTCTTTTTTCAGTGTTGAAATATGGTAACCCTAGTATCAGGCCCCGGCTCACAGCTGAGTATTTCTGTTTCCAGCCTGTAGCGGGCAGAGAGACTCTACAGTCCCACAGTTCATGTTTACAAGTAAGGAACATCCCGCACTAGTCGCTAGCTGGAAAAGGTGAGGGCTATTGGACACAATGGTGCTTAGCAGATCTTTTCCCACAGACACTTTCCCCCTGGCTGGCTGTGCAGGGCAGAGCCCTAGCTGGATGGGACATACCTTGGCCTGAGAAGTCTTGGGTGAAGCTGTGATCTGGGGATGAACAGGGATAAGGGGGTTGGGAACAGAGAGGCCAGGAGCCATTGG
>NW_020688053.1:0-2062 GCF_002925995.2 Terrapene triunguis | reverse complement strand
ACTTGGGTGTTTCCTCTCCCGGCTTCCCGGCTGTAGTTATAGCTAGATGCAGGGGTTCTGTGAGAAGTTGCTGTGTTCCCCGGATTCCCATTCTTCCCTCATGGAATTTCTGCAGACAGGTCTTCAGTGACCAGCCTGCCGGGACATCACGGAGAGGAGGAACATCCACCCCGCACTCCTGCCCCCAGGGAAGCCTCACGCCGATGACCAGCAGCAGGGAGCCTGCCCCACCACGCGCCTACAGCAGGGAGCATCGCGGACCGATCACCTGCAGCTGCGGTCGCTGACAGACTGCCCCCCCGCGCCCCTGCTGCCGGAGAACCCTGCTACCGCCCAGCTGCTGCTCCCCCCGCCGGGGGACTGCCTCCTTGGGTCCCAGCCGCCTGGGAGACCAGCCATCGCCCAACTGCTGCTCCTGATGCCAGGTAAGTGCCCCACTGAGCCCCAGCACCTACCAAAATGAGGGGGCTCTCTCACAGCCCCCCCACCGCCCACACCACCGGGGGACTCCTGCCCCGTGCCCCGGCTGCTGCTGCCTGTGCGGCCCGGGGAACCCCCCCACATGCTCCAGCCACTGCTGGCCGAGCCGCCGGGGGATCCCTGCCCCGCACTCCAGCCGCTGCCCCATGTGCAGACTGGTGACCCCTGCCACGCGCCCCGGCCGCCGCTGCCCGAGGGACCCGGGGAGCCCCACAGCGCGTTTCAGCTGCCTCCGGCCGGGGACCCCTGCCCCCGCAACACGCTTCAGCCGCCGCCGGCCGGGCTGCTTGAGGATTCCTGCCCCGCTCCCCGGCTGCCACTGCCCGGGGAGCCCTGCGGCGCGCTTCCACCGTCCGGGGACCACTGCGCCGTGCCCCGGCTGCCGCTGCCTGGGCAGCGCGGGGAGCCCCATGGCACACCACAGCCGCCGCTGCTCTGGCCACCAGGGGACTCCTGCTCCGCTCCCCAGCTGCAGCAGCCCGGGGAGCCCCACGATGTGCCCCAGTCGTGGCTGCCTTGGCCACCAGGGGTCTCCTGCCCTGCGCCGCTGCTGCCTATGCAGGCAGAGGATCCCCACCACCTGCCCCAGCCGCCGCTCCCCGAGCAGCCGGGGGCCTCCCACCCCGCGCTCCAGCCACCACCCGCTCACGGTGCCCGAGGAGCTCCCTGATGCACCCCAACAGACAAGACCCCGACCCGCCACCCAGCGGCTGCTACAGAACCTGAGAGACCTGCCTGCCCATCACCTGACACTCCAGCTGCCGAGTGACTCCCCCGCTGCCCACCAGCCGCTCCAGCCTCCAGAGGACCCCCCCCCAACCACTTCCCTGCTGCCCCAACCGCTGGGGACCCCCTCCACGCTCCTGCTGCTCCAGCTGACGAGGGACCCACCCACCGCCCCACAGCAGCTGCAACTACTGAAAGCTCCCCCTGATGTCCCCCAGCTGCCAAGGGAACTCTGCACTACGCCCCAGCCGCCGCGAGACATCTCCCTTATTCTCCTGCGGTCCCCGGACACGCCCCCTGCTCCCCAGCAGCTCCAGCCATCACGAGACGGCTCCCCTGTCCTCCAGCAGGCACCAGACATACCCCCTGCTCTCCATCAGTCCCCGCCGCTGAGACACGACCCCCCCCCAGACCCTCAGCGGGACACCCTCAGTGGAGAAACCTCTACTACCACTGGGACCCCCGCACCACAGGGGACTGACGACGACCCCATCTACGTGATGTACCCCCTTGCCGCTGATGCGCTCATCTGCTTGCCGCCCCGACGTTTCCATCTCCTCGAAGGAGTCACCAGACACCTGAAGAGGTGCGACAACAAATCTACCGCCTTCAGCTGCGCCCTCTGCAGCCTGCCCTTCGAGTCCCAGAAGAGATGCAAGGCACACCAGGCCAGCTGCAAGAAAGCCCGTACAGCAGCAACAACTCTGGTTCCGGCCTCCCGCCCTCCTGTGCCCCGGCCCGCTGCTCCTGTGCCGCAAGGAAACAGGGCATCCCCTCCAGCCGCTACCCTGAAACCCACTCCAGTCCCCGAACCAGTGGACCAGGGCCCCACCATCGAGACGACGCCTCCTGCAGC
>NW_020688052.1:1166-1232 GCF_002925995.2 Terrapene triunguis | reverse complement strand
CCTGCCACAGAAACACGGCAAGGTCCCGTCTAGAACAGCCGGCGCACTGGAGCCGAGCAATCCTAC
>NW_020688052.1:0-1066 GCF_002925995.2 Terrapene triunguis | reverse complement strand
CAGGACTCCTGGGTTCTCTCCCCGGCTCTGGGAGGGGAGTGGGGGCTAGTGGTTAGAGCAGAGGGGGCTGGGAGCCAGGACTCCTGGGTTCTCTCCCTGGCTCCGGGAGGGGGGTGGGGGCTGGTGGGTTAGAGCAGGGGGGCTGGGAGCCAGGACTCCTGGGTTCTCTCCCCGGCTCTGGGAGGGTAGTGGGGTCTAGTGGTTAGTGGTGGGGTGGGGAGGGGGATTGGAGTCTGCCCCTGATCCCAGAATCCTTCACTCCTTTTCCAGGCTAGAGGGTCCCGAAAGTCACCCCCACCCCACCCCTGAGCCTCCTTCTCTCTGCAAAAAGCAACAGAGGGTCCTGTGGCACCTTTAAGACTAACAGAAGTATAGGGAGCATAAGCTTTCGTGGGTAAGAACCTCACTTCTTCTCTCTGCAGCGTCCCTGGAGCCGGACGAGGTGGAGGATTTCCTCGCCGAGGTGCTGAACAACGAGTTTGACACCATCATTGAGGATGGCAGCTTGGCTGAGGTATCCCGGTCGTGTGTCCTAGCCCCCGTAGCGCATGGCAGGAGGCGACTCCACCCATCTCTCAACCCTGCCCCGGGGGACTCTGGCAGGGGCGGAGGGCAGAGCATGTGGGGGGGGTCGCCCTGCCCTGGGGGATTCTTGGAAGGATGGGGGGCACCCCCCGGCCTTTGATCCCATCTCTTCCCCCCCCGCCAGGTGAGCCAGCAGCTCCAGTCGCTCTTCGCCCGCTGCCAGCGTGGCGAGGGGCCGGCCCTGACGGAAGCCATCGCCCGGCTCACGCGGCGGCAGCAGGAGGTGGGCAGGGCAGCCGCTCAGGCCCGACCGGCGGAGGGGAGCAGCAGCGAGGAGGAGGAAGAGGAGAGGCCGGAGGAGGTACCAGCTGCGGGGCCCAGAGCAGGGCCAGCTCTGCCATGGGGGGGCAGGACCCCCCCCCCACTATCCGCCCTGGAGCAGCTGGGATGGGAGCCAGGATATGCGACTGGCAGAGCCCATGGGGCTGATCTGGGGGGGAAATTGGGGGCTGGCAGAGCCCGTGGGGCTGATCTGGGGGGG
>NW_020688051.1:0-2584 GCF_002925995.2 Terrapene triunguis | reverse complement strand
TTACCCTTCCCTTTATAGTTATGACACGCCCCCCAAATCACAGATAGTGTTGGACAGCCGGTTCCACACTGGCTGTGATTTCTTCCTGGAGCTCTAGGAGAAAACAGAGTTAATAAGACACATGCACCTTTAGACATACTACTGATTATATAAAAACTAACAATATGTTCAACATTCCAAGAACAATTTTTAACCAGTTGATTCTGGAAAACTTTCCCGGGAGGGTGCATCAGCCACTTTGTTAGAAGCCCCTGAAAGGTGTTGTATTTCAAAATCAAAATCTTGGAGAGCTAAACTCCACCGAAGAAGTTTTTTGTTATTCCCCTTGGCGGTATGAAGCCACTGTAGCGCAGCATGGTCTGTTTGTAGTTGGAAACGCCGTCCCCAAACATATGGGCGTAGTTTTTCCAGCGCATACACAATGGCGTAGCATTCCTTTTCCCTGATTGACCAGTGGCTTTCCCTCTCAGACAGTTTCTTGCTGAGAAACACGACACGATGGAATTCTTGATCCGGTCCTTCCTGCATTTAAACTGCTCCCACGCCCCGCTCGGACGCATCTGTGGTTACTAGGAACTGTTTGTCAAAGTCTGGGGCCCTTAGCACAGGGTCAGACATGAGTGTCGCCTTAAGTTGGTTAAAGGCCTTTTGACACTCATCAGTCCACTGAACTGCATTTGGCTGTTTCTTTCTGGTTAAGTCTGTCAGCGGGGCGGCGATTTCGCTGTAGTGTGGTACAAATCGCCTATAATATCCGGCCAAGCCTAAGAAGTATTGGACCTGTTTCTTTGACTTTGGAACCAGCCACTTTTGGATAGCATCCACTTTGGCCTGTAGGGGATTTATAGTTCCTTGACCCACCTGGTGCCCCAGGTAAGTCAGTCTGTTTTGGCCTATTTGACACTTTTTAGCCTTAACAGTTAGTCCTGCCTGCCGGATGCGCTCGAAGACTTTTTCCAGGTGCTCCAGGTGTTCTGTCCATGAATCAGAAAAAGTGGCCACATCATCGAGGTAGGCAACTGCAGATTCTCCCAATCCCACTAGGAGACCGTCTACAAGTCTTTGGAAGGTGGCGGGTGCATTTCGCAACCCGAAAGGGAGTACATTGAATTCACACACCCCTGCCTGGGTGACGAAGGCTGACCTTTCCTTAGTGGGTTCATCTAGTGGTACTTGCCAGTACCCTTTGGTTAAGTCTAAAGTAGAGATGAATTGGGCATGTCCCAATTTCTCCAATAGCTCATCTGTGCGTGGCATTGGATAGTTGTCAGGACGAGTTACAGCATTTAGCTTACGGTAGTCCACGCAAAAGCGTATTTCCCCATCTGGTTTGGGAACTAGAACCACTGGAGATGCCCATGCACTGTTAGAGGGGCGGATTATACCCATCTGTAGCATGTCCTGGATCTCCCTTTGTATAGCAGTTTGGGCATGAGGTGACTCCCGGTAGGGTGGGGTTCTCATTGGGTGAGCATTACCTGTGTCAATGGAGTGGTATGCCCGTTCGGTCCGTCCTGGAGTGGCTGAGAAAATTGGTGCAAAGCTTGTGCACAGCTTCTTGATCTGCTGTCACTGCAGACGTCCAAGGGTCGCGGAGAGGTTCACCTCTTCCACGCCACCATCCCTTTTTCCTTCGTAGTAGACACCTTCAGGCCACTCCGCGTCATCTGTTTCCTGGGCTGTAAACTGGCAAACGTTTAATTCTCTGGAATAAAAGGGCTTAAGAGAATTAACATGGTATACCTTAGGCTTTATGTTGGAGGTGGGGGAGGCTATGAGATAGTTAACAGCTCCTAGGCGCTCCTGGACCGTGAATGGGCCTTCCCACGACGCTTCCATTTTATGGGCCTGGAGCGCCTGTAAGACCATGACTTGGTCTCCTACTTTGAAGGACCGTTCTCTGGAATGTTTATCATACCAGGCCTTTTGCTCTTCCAGAGCATCCTTTAGGTTTTCTTTAGCAAGGGCTAAAGAGTGTCGGAGGGTGCTTTGTAGGTTGCTTACAAAGTCTAGAATGTTAGTTCCTGGAGAAGGCGTAAACCCCTCCCATTACTGCTTCACCAACGGTAATGGCCCCTTAACCTCGCGGCCATACACAAGTTCAAATGGTGAAAACCCTAAACTGGGATGTGGGACAGCCCTGTAGGCAAAAAGCAACTGCTGCAACACTAGGTCCCAATCATTGGAGTGTTCATTTACGAATTTATGTATCATGGCCCCCAAAGTTCCATTAAACCTCTCCACCAGGCCATTGGTTTGATGGTGGTAAGGGGTGGCAACCAAGTGATTCACCCCATGAGCTTCCCACAGGATTTTCATGGTCCCTGCCAGGAAATTAGTTCCCGAATCTGTAAGGATGTTGGAGGACCAACCTACCCTAGCAAAAATGTCTGCTAATGCCTGGCACACACTTTTAGCCCTGGTGTTGCTTAAGGGTACTGCTTCCGGCCATCGGGTAGCAAAATCCATGAAAGTCAGTACGTACTGCTTTCCTCTGGGTGTCTTCTTTGGGAAAGGACCCAGAATATCCACAGCTACTCGCTGAAATGGGACCTCAATTATGGGTAGTGGCTGGAGAGGGGCT
>NW_020688050.1:28304-34089 GCF_002925995.2 Terrapene triunguis | reverse complement strand
TTACTCGATACAATTTTAATAATTTAAACAGTTACTTTTTTTAAACACTATTTATATCCCTAGCATAGATAAAGGCCTACCAGTGACCCCTTTTGTCTTCCGGTAACTGAATGGAGAACCGAACAGAGAACTGAATGTGTTTACCATGGGTCTGGAACAGACCGGTAACCACAAGGTACACCGCAATTTCGGGAATGAGATAATCAATATTAATACATATGAATATGTCATGATATGTTAGCCTATCTAGTAAGTGCACCCAAAGATTTGTCTGGATGAGGAAATAAGATTTGGGCATGGTAGGCTGGGCACTGATATGAATATTCAGGGCAGTGTCAGGACCCTATAAGAGGGCAATCAACTATGCAGAGGGGGTCGCTCTTTCTATCTTCTGTTAAGCTTTCAGCTCAGCTTTGGCAATATAGCTTAGCTACTCCACCCTCCAACCTGATCTTTGCCAATTTGGGGAGCCTGGACCATCGAATTCATTGGACATGCCAGAGCCGAGGCTTGTCCTGTCTCTCAGTACTGGGTCTCCAGGGAAGGGTGTGAGGATGCTAGTTTTTCATTTCGAATTTCTTAGAAATAGTAAAACTGTCATACAAGGTTATACATTTCTTCGCCTGCCAGAGAGTTTTTAGTGTTTGCCAGACACCTGGCAATGCTTCAGTTCTGTCAGTTTGTTGATGTTTGGCCTCCGTGACTGAGCAGTTGAAAGCTTCAGGATTGCAGCGAGGTGTGCGTCAGATAGTTGTGTTCGGTATTTTGACTTGTTTATATTCATTGTGGAAAAAACTGACGCTGCCTCCATAGCTGACTCTGCCCGGCAACTAGTGATGCTGCCGCTATGGCTGACTCTGCCCGTCAACTAGTGATGGTATCTCTGTCCCTCTCCCCCAGCCAATGGGAGCTGCGGGGGGCGGTGCCTGCAGCAGAGATTGCCAGCAGCGTGTCTGCCTGTGTCTCTCCTCCACAGGCCGCAGTGGGGACGTTCTCGGGCCGGGACTTTGAGACCCCTGACTTATGCTAATTTGCTCTAGCTTAATCATACAGGATACAGGCCTGTAAGTTCCTTGCGTTACAGCCAAATATTATGAGTAATATATACTGGAAATCGGTATAAACAAAACCCCAAGAAAATAACAATATAATCAAACCAATGAAAAGAACGCATTATGCAATATAGCAAACTAGTAACGTAGAGCATGAGGTTAGCCTGCTAACCCTTCTGTAACTTGTTCTTCGAGATGGGTTGCACACGTCCATTCCAATGTAGGAATTTGTGCGCCCCAAGCACAATTGCTGGAAATTTTCCCCTTAGTGGTATCCGTTGGGTTGCCTCTAGCACCTCTGGCGTCGCTGTTCCACTAATAAAATAATACCAACAGGACCTTATAAGAGGGATAAGACAAAATGCCAGGTTTATTGTAAATACAGAGAGAGAGCGAGAAATCAGGATATGTAATTCAATATTATTTCACTACTGTCCCTTATTCACTCTCACACTCATTCATACACGTTCTGCAGAGTTGTTCTAGTTCCCAGCCTAGAGGTTGCTCGTGGCAGAGCACTGGCCAGGTAGCCTGCACACGAGGGGGGAGCCGAGTCCTTGTCAGATGCGCATCCGATGCTCCTGGAGGGTGATTGCAGAACCAGACTCAAAGTTTTCAGTCTTTAGAGTCTGTTTTTATAGGATTTTATTTCTATGCCAGTCTGTGGGAATTGCTTCATCATGCTGTTACTGCATTTGAAGTGTTAATCACTCACTGTTCTCATGTTTGAAATGATAAGTCCATCATGCAGATGGCCCAGCAGTGACGGCTCCATGATGGCTGTCAGGTGTTTATCTTGTTCTTTGATTCTTTCATCCTTGGGATCGTTGGGTGGATTCCGGTTTGCCCTCCGGGTGTCATCCGGTTATCTCCGCTCTGCGCATTCTTCGGCCAATCGAGACTGAAGTTGTAATTCTTAGGCTGGCACTTCCCTGACCATTCATCCTTTATCTAAATCAAGCACCCATCCACATACATCCTCTATTTTAACATACATTTATCACTTACTACTTTACTATTTCTTAACTTCTAAACAACTCTCAGGATGTTGCAAATCTACTTAGACTTAACATACATAGCAAACAAGTTAAAAGTTACCAAGAGTGGGAAGCTGTGTTCTGTTTTGAAGAACAATTAGTTATTTTTGCAAAGCCTTATCACTCTTTGAGAACAGACTTTCGGTCTTAGGATATGTTAACACAATTAGCAGTGTGGCCTTGCATGTTTCTCAGAGAGAGGGAGAGACACAGAAATGAGAAAGCAAGAGGCCTATTCTGTTACCAATATCTTGGAGTTTAAGCTGTAGGGAATTCAATCTTACCCCTTGTCTCTCTTGGCTCAGACTTGTTATACACATACACTTTATGGTTCTAATACAGAAATTCCCTGATATGGTCCAACATGGCGCGCTCATGGCACCGGTATAAAGGCCTGCCCTTCGGTTTCTTCTTACTGACCAGCTCCAAAGAGGGGCTGGAGGGTGGGTTTTGCAGTAGACATGTGCAACACATCTTTAATTAAAAACGGTTCACTACCTTTCATAACTGTTCTTCGAGATGTGTCGCTCATGTCCATTCCATTCTAGGTGTGTGCACGCCTACGTGCACAGTTGTTGGAATTTTTTGCCTTATCAGTATCCGTAGAGCTGGTTGTGGCATCCTCTGGAGTGCTGCGCTCATGCATTGGCGTATCAGGTGCCGCTGACCCTACGCCCTCTCAGTTCCTTCTTGCCGGTAACTCCAACAGAGGGTCGGAGGGTGGACAATGGAATGGACATGAGCAATACATCTCGAAGAACAACAGTTACGGAAAATAGGTAACTGTTTTTTCTTCAAGATGTGTTCCACATGTCGATTCCATTCTAGGTGACTCACAAGCAGTATCCCTGGAGGTGGGCTTGGAGTTCACAGTCATGCGGCTTGCAATACTGCTCCGCCGAAGCCAGCATCGTCCCGGGCTTGCTGGGTGAATAATGGGACATGAACATGTGGATGGACGACCAGATAGTGGCCCTGCAGATATCTTGAATCAGCACCTGGGCAGGAAGGCTGCCAACGAGGCTTACGCCCGTGTTGAATGGGCAGTTACAATCGCCGGTGGTGGCACTTTTGCCTTTTCATAGCCAAACCAGATGCAGGCGGTGATCCAAGATGATTTCTTTGGGCGGACACGGGAAGGCTCTTCATTCTGTCCACCACCATGACAAAGAGCTGCGTCGACTTAACGGAAGGGCTTAGTCCTTTCAGTGTAAAAGGCTAATGCTCTCCTGACATCCTCTGACTTGTGAGGTTTTGGAAAGAAGATGGGTAATTGTATGTCCTGGCTGGTATGAAACTGTGAAACTGCCTTGGGCAGGAAAGCCAGGTGCGGCCACAGCCGAACCTTGTCCTTGTAGAACGCTGTGTAGGGCAGCTCCGAGGTAAGCACTCTAATCTTGGAGACCCTACGGGATGATGTTCTTGCCACCAGGAATGAGACCTTCTATGAGAGCATGAGAGAGAAGAAGGGAGCCGGCAGCCAGCAGCTCTAAGGGGGAGCCCATGAACCTTGATAGAATGAGGTTCAGGTCCCAAGGAGGGACGAGATCACGGACCTGAGGATAGAGCTGCTCCAGACCTTTTAAAAACTGGACTGTCATGTCGTGAGCAAAGACTGACCTTCCCTGGAATGGAGGTGGAAGGCTGAAATAGCAGTCAAGTGGACCTTGATCGACAAAAGAGACAGGCCCTGGAGCTTGAGATGTAGAAGGTAGTCCAAGATCGACTGTAGTGAGGCCTGTTCAGGCTGGATACCCTGGTCCAAGGCCCAATATGTAAACCGTCTCCATTTGGCCAGTTCGGTCGCCCTTGTTATACCAATTAAAACTAGCAGGATCTTATTAAAGGGGACAAGACACTTGTCACATTTATTGTAAATACCATAATAAAATAAAAGACAGTAAACAACGTTGTTTGGCTACTTATTCCTATGATTACTTATATATATATCCATTCACACAATCATTCATACAAGTTCTGTATAGATATTATAGTTACCAGCCTAAAGTTGCTTGTGGCAGAATACTGGCCAGGGATCCTGTACACAAGAGTGGAGCCCAGTCCGGGTCAGGGGCACCTGATGCTCCTGGAGGCTGGCAGCAGAACCATAGACTCAAAGTCCTTATTCTTCAGAGTCCAGTTTTATAGGGATTTTTCCCTATGTTAGTTCATGGGAGTTGTTTCATTCTGCCGTTGCTAAATCAGTCAGCAGGTGGCTGGCTCCATTCTGTCAGATGTTTTTGTTTTTTCTTCCTTTGAGATGCTGGGGTGGATTCCAGTTCGCCCTCCGGGGGGGTCATCTGGTTGATTCCACTTGACACCTTCTTCAGCCAACACTGAATTTTTCAGGCTGGTAACTTCCTAACCATTCATTCATTATTTAAACTAGGCACTCATTCACATACATTCTTGATCTTAATTACATTTATTTCACTGTCTTTTTACCTTTTGGGGTGTGAGACTCCCTGTCTTTTAAAAACAGAAAGTGAGATAAAAATGAATTTACAGAGGGTGGGGGTCTCTATTTGTATACTATAATAGCCACTGTTTTGGCTTATCGCCCGGTGGTTACAAAGTAGTAATTGTACAGTTTTGCCTGAGGCACAGGGTCAATTGACAGCTCGCAAGCTGAGTCAATTAACCAATTAGCAGCTTGCAGCTGCCTTTACAAAGTAAAAAGAACAGGAGTACTTGTGGCACCTTAGAGACTAACAAATTTATTAGAGCATAAGCTTTCGTGGGCTACAACCCACTTCTTCGGATGCTGTGACGTTATTGACATAAACTGGGACCATATAGATCATTGTTGCAACCAAGGTCCTGTAGTGGCACCCAAATCTTGTATAAAGGGGGTCAAATGGGGTGTCAAAGACAAGGTTATGGTTTACTGGTTAGGATTATGCTGTCTGTATGTGTGTATCAGTTTTGTAGTTGAAGTTATGAATATTGGCTCTATACTGTCTGTATGGCAAATTTATGCTATGCTTCTGGGTGACATCCCAGACAAGCTGGGATTAGCTCTGCCTCGCCTGCTTGATGACCCATTAAGGACCATCAGCTATACAATGGACCCATTGAGAGAAGGCAAATGTGCCTTCAGACTCACTAAAGTATGCAGGGACTGGCCCATGTGACTCCAGGCTCCATTTTGCTGTAATTTTCCACAGTAAGAACAAAGAGGTGTTCTTACACCTGGAAAAGACTATATAAGGCTGATGCCTCATCTCCATTTTGTCTTCAATCCTGCTTCATACCTCTGGAGGAACTTTGCTACAAGCTGAAGCTTTGAATAAAGGACTGAGGACCCATCCCAGCGGGGGATGTATTCCAGAGACTTGATTTGAACCTGCAGTTTATTCTATCGCAGCTGCAAGCCTGAACCAAGAACTTTGCCATTACTGTATGTAGTTGATTCCATTTAACCAATTCTAACTCTCATCTCTATCTTTTTCCTTTTATGAATAAACCTTTAGATTTTAGATTCTAAAGGATTGGCAACAGCGTAATTTGTGGGTAAAATCTGGTTTGTATATTGACCTGGGTCTGGGGCTTGGTCCTTTAGAATCAGAAGAACCTTTTTCTTTTACTGGGGTCTTGGGCCTGGTCTACACTAGGCTTTTATGTCGAATTTAGCGCCGTTATATCGAAATAACCCTGCACCCGTCCACACCAGGAAGCCATTTAGTTCGACATAGA